>NC_092661.1:15199005-15501005 GCF_032118995.1 Asterias amurensis | reverse complement strand
TTTTACAAATTATTATACTTACATGTACATTATTACTGTTGAAATTTTCAGAACGTTATAATTTTGTTAAACACTTAATAATACTAGATTTGCCATTTTGTAGTTACAAAAATGACCTACATGTATCTAGACCACCACTGTACCAATGATATACTATGCACCACTGCGGGCACAATCTGGGTGCATGTGTGACATTTGCGTTTCACAAAATGAACTAACTGGAAGCATAGTGTTTTCTCAAATTGACCTATACCAATAGGTCTCAATATGCATTGGTTTGTACATAGCGCTCTTCCGGCAAAACTTTTCTTTTTTTTCTTCATCTGTTTAGGAATTAATTACTAATTAAAGGAACACGTTGCCTTGGATCGGACGAGTTGGTCTATATAAAACGTTTAAAACCGTTTGTTATGAAATTCATATGGTTAGAAAGATGTTTTAAAAGTAGAATATAATAATCCACACAAGTATCACTCAAAATTGCACGATTTTCCTTTTACGTCGTGGACTAACACGGTCGGCCATTTATGGGAGTAAAAAATTTGACTCCCATACATGTGTAAATGGCCGACCGTGTTAGTCGACGAGGTAAAAAGAAAACCACGCAATTTCGAGGCATGTTTGTGTAGATCATTGTATTCTACTTTTACAACATCGAGACCAACTCGACCGATCCAAGGCAACGTGTTCCTTCAAAGTAGTTGTAAGAATCTTAGAGTGACAAATTTTGTTAATTTGTTTCTTTTTTCCTTTCTTCTCCCTTATGATTTGGTATTGAAGGAATCTAAGCCTGTATTGAAGAGACCGACGTCGCTGTTTGTCAGCAAGCAGGACGCTAAGAAACACTCCAAGATGGTCATGCAGGAGATGACAGAACAAGCAAAGATTGTCAGCGATCTCAGGTACATTCAATACTTCAACGAACCAAGGCTTGAAGGGCCAATAGTCTGGTTCCTTTTTTTTTACAACAAATTTCAGCATCCATTACTGTTAATTGATACAAGGAACATAACCAAGATGGTGGCAGCATGATAAAAGTCTATTGTTTGATGTTAATATTTTTAGGTTTCGAGAAACTTGGGAAGACTCTGCTAGGCCGGTCTCAGTGTCAAGCCATTAACTATTTTTTTGCATTTGATTATTTGATTAGATCCCTTGGTGCCAAGAAGGTGACCATTGCTGAAGAGGCAGAGAAGCTCAGACAGCTGGAGGCTGCCGTCTTCAATGACTTCAGACGAGACATCCGCAAGAGACTCAGGATGCAGACTATGAAGGTCAGAGGTCAAAGCTATCTGGCCACAGACTCTATCAAATTTATGATGATTTTAAATTCCTAGTAAATCTGGTATGGGAACAGTAAGTCTGTCACCAGGATTTAAAAGCAAATTACTCTTGTGATCCAAAGGAAAATTTGGATTATACTCAATATGAAGCATGGCGGTTTGTGACATAGTTGCACCAAGTTTGTCGGATCATGACCAAACTGTTTGTATTTTTGGTTGCCATAACAGAGGGAAACAGATCTGTGGTTGGGCCCCCCTACCCCAGCCTCGCCTTTGTATATTGGATTCTACATATGAGTGGATCTTAAAACTGACTTGAGACCGTCTTTAATCAGAAATATGGCACAAAAAAACATCAAAACATTAATACAGCTCTGTGTTGTAGTCACTTTGAGGACTTTTATTTCTACTGTTCACCCAAGAATAATCCTATTCTTCAGTACTGTAAATAACAGTGTGTGGAAGTGTGTAAGAATTCCACATAGTTTTTAACGTCCCTACATTATCTAGACCTATTTTGTTCTGTGGTCCACACTTTGTACGTAATGCTCGCCCACCTTCTAATTTATGTTTGTTCTGCAGGCATCTTTAAGGAGCAAGCTGACTGCTGGTCTACCAAGGTCTCCTGCAGGTGCCACTAAGCAGTCTAGCGTCGGCGGCAGAGTGGCCAGTCAAGGGTTACCTCCGACCCCACCCCAAGGAACTAAAGCATTCCCAAAGTAAGTCAAGAGTTACCATTTTTGTAGTTTTTTTTCATCATAGATTTATATTTTATTATGATGTGTCTTCGCCAAACCCATTGGACCTGGAGAAAAATATTGCTTCATGAATTAGACTGTAGGGCAGAAAACAGTTTATTTTGCATTGCTTTTTGTTTGGTTATCTTTAACAGCTCAGCGATTGATGTTAACAATTTAGATTTGCAGCTAGATTGTCGAATTTCATTCAGGTGCGACCATTCATTTTTGCAATAGCCATCTCCACCTAAAAATACCTGTCATCTTTTAAGAGTGTGTGGTAAGATGGATACTATATTTGTTGACAGATTTGCACTTAACCTGAATGGTATTAAAGATGGTTAGAGTGGGAAAACACCCTGGAAATATCTTAACTTGAAATTATATGGTTTTTGAGAAGTGAGTAAAAAACATTTTTTTATTATCTCAAAAAGTCACAACCCCTATGTTTAAATAACATAAAAACAAAAATGTTTCATACGATCAATTCATCACTAAAATAAACGGTGCATCAAAAGGTAAATATGAACTTCTAAATCCATTTGTCATCCTTGAGATTCTTTTCACAGAGATCTTAAAACCATTTTTGACACGTCTAGGTTGAACAGTCGCCAGAGGGCATTCTCCGTCGATAGTGCCGATCATCTGTCTGCAAGAGACCCAACATTCTTACGAAGTCTACCGACGTATGATCCCATCCAAAACATTTTCACTCACCTCTTTTTTTATTTCGTCTCCCTTTTTCTAATATTATCTACACCTGCTTCTAATACAATAAGCACTCACTTTAAAGGCACTGGACACTATTGGTAATAACTCAAAATAACTAATAGCATAACAACTTACTTGTTAACGATCAGTGGAGAGCTGTTGATAGTATAAAACATTGTGAGAAACGGCTCCCTCTGAAGTGACGTGGTTTTCGAGAAAGAAGTAATTTTCCACTAAAATATTTGAGTTTGATTTCGAGACCTCAAAATTAGATTTTTAGGTCTCAAAATCAAGCAACTGGAAAGCACACAACTTCGTGTGACAAGTGTTTTTTTCTTCCATTATTATCTCGCAACTTAGACGACCAGTTGAGTTCAAATTTTCACAGGTTTGTTATTTTGTGCATATGTTGAGATACACCAAGTGAGAAGACTGGTCTTTGATAATTACCAATAGTGTCCAGTGCTTTTAAAAGGGAAGGTACAAGATTGGTTTTTCAATGATGCATAAGGAAAGCTGAAACAGAAAGGAAAAACAAAACAACAAATATTGTGAAGATAATTTGAAAGCTACTTTTGATCACCCTCAAGTCGAAAACTTTCAAGGGTCATCTGCTCTAGTTGAGAGTTTTTGCTTAGCAGACCAGCTTACAATGTAGCTTGACTTGTTATGTCTATTTGGTGAAAAAAAAACCAGCATTTTCTTCACATTTTGTAGTTTTGGTCATGTTGGTACAAGATGTTCTTGCGTTACCACTAGTGAACCAATATTGAATACCTGGTACGACTACTTCAGCGATATGGCGCGCCTGCTAGAAGCCATAAACCATTCAGTTTTATGAGTGGGCAGTATTCTTTTTGACAAAAGTGTGAAGACCTTTGTGGCTATCATTTCAGAGTATGATTGATTTTACTTTTCTGTTACCTTTGTTATGCCTTTCTTTAAAGACACTGGACACTAATGGTTATTGTCAAAGACCAGTCTTCTCACTTGGTGTATCTCAACATATGCACAAAATAACAAACCTGTGAAAATTTGAACTCAATTGGTCACACGAAGTTGTGTGCTTTCAGATGCTTGATCTGAAAACCTCAAAATCTAATTCTTACATGTACAAATGTAGGTCTCAAAATAAAATTTGGGGAAAACTACTTCTTTCTCGAAAACTACGTCACTTCAGAGGGAGCCGTTTCTCACAATGTTTTATACCATCAACCTCTCCCCATTACTTGTTACCATTACTTGTCATGCTTGTTATCAAGGTTTTATGCTAATAATTATTTTGAATAATTACCAATAGTGTCCACTGCCTTTAACCAGCTATTGATACTAACACCACCTCTTGTCACAGATACAGACTTTTATTACCTGGTTTTGATCAGAAAGTCTTGACTGTTAGGGCTAGCTTTATCCAGCCATTTCTACCAGCGAGGAAGTGTTTTGGTTTTTTTACCCATATACATGTACACCGATGTGTGTTAGCACTGTATACATGTACTCAGTACTTATCCGAGTTTTGTGAAAAAAATCACAGGCATATTACTCGGCCCTGATTCGAACCCCACCTGAGTAATATGCCTGTGATTTTTTTCAAAGAACTCGGGTAAGTATTGAGTATACAGTGCTAACACACATCGGTGTAAATCAGGGTAAAAAACCAAAATGACTACTCATAGATTAATTGTTCATTTCTGACCAGGCACTTCACTATTCATTATTCTCTTGCAACTTCGACTACCAATTGAGCCCACATTTACACAGGTTTGTTATCTGATGCATACATGTATGTTTGGATACACCAAGTGAGAGGGATGGTCTTTGACATTACTAAACGGGGCCAGTGCCTTTAAAGATATGGTTACAATATTATCTCCATCTTTTGTTCCTAACAGGATACCACTTAACAAAAGCGTAACAATATTAATTGATCCACACATAATACTTGCAATAATCTTTTGTTTTCCTTTGGTAGATTCTGTTGACTAACTGAACAAACATTCACTATTTCATATATTCATATATTTTTGTTTTGATTAAAGTCATTGTACACTTTCGGTAAACAGTATTGTCCAAGTCCCACACTTCGTGTATCACAACTTATATATAAAATAACAATCCTGTGGAAATTTAGGCTCAATCGGACATCGGAGTCGGGAGAAAATAACGGGAAAACCCACTCCTGTTTTCGCGCGTTTCGCCTTGTAATGACATGTGTTTATAACAAATCCGTAATTCTCGTTAACGAGAATTTATATTGTTTTACCGTTTTCTCAAAAAGTAAAGCATTTCATGGACTAATATTTCAAGAGAAGTCTTTCACCATTACCTTCTATAAACCCTGTAAATTATTTGTAAATCTGTGAACTTTTTTTTTTTTTTCTGTACCGAAAGGGTCCAAAGGACTAGTGTGGCTGAAAGATGTAATAAATACATAGCAAGTTCAAGCGCTAACTGGGCCCAATATTCATAAAGCTGCTTAAGCGCAACAAAATTAGGCTAACCAGAATAAGGCTACCAGCTAAACTACCATGTCACAAGTACAATTTGTGACTGGTGCCCTGCTCATTTCTGCTAAGCAGAAAATTGTCTAGCAATATTTCCAGCTTAAGCAGCTCTATGAAATTAAACATCCTCTTTATGTTCTTTCAGAGGTGTGCACCTGACTGATCACATGACAAATTATTACAATGCGCTTTTCGCAATGTCACAATGTTTTCCACATTCATTTTAGTGCAGAATGTCGGCCAGCCTCTTAAACCATCCCAGTCTTGACTCAAATTCTGTCCTCGGACACGGCGGAAAAAAATTCTACAAGGGCTGCTTATACCCTTGAAGATATAGATACATGTAGTTCTATAATTGACATCACTCAGTATAAAATCGGCCATTTTTACAGGCAATGATAATCACTTTTTTAATGCTCAGCCAAGTGTTTTGCATAAATTGCCGATTGCAGCTTGCGTGAGTTATACAAAATCCCTTACATGATTGGTTGATGAACCTCTTAGCTGTATACAAAATATTAGAATACTTCATGCTTCCCAAAACAAAAACCCATAACTGTTAATGACGTCTATCTGTTTTGTACAGTTATTGTATAACTTGGTCGACAGGAACAAAATCACTTTTGACTCTGCATTTTTACCTCACTGTAGTAGTTCAGCACCATTGTGTGTTGCTTGGAGCTCCTTGTAGTTAGAACCCCAGCTTACTAGAATACTACATATACCATCATTACTACACTGATTTATACATAAAGCGTCAAGTAGCCAGACTGCAAGTAGCTTTTACAGAGCCACTTACCTGGTACCTGTCTCAAACTCGGCTTAGGCTCCAGGCCCCGGCTCCAGGCCCCGGCTCCAGGCCCCGGCTCCAGGCCCCATGATGTTTGAACCATCGCATGCAAAAAAAAAGCACGCTGCTCCAAAAATGTGTAGGACTAACGGCCAGGGTCCGAATTCACAAAGAGCTAAGATTGATCTTACATGTAACTGCAAAACAATCGTAGTTGCTAAAGTAAAGTGTCATATCATGATACAAATCACTATGGCAATGCTGAAAATTTGTCTTGGGATGAATTTGTTCATACACGCTGTGTTTTCCAATGCGTACGCAGCACGCGGAAGATGGTGCCCGAGCCGAGGTTTGAGAAAGATCCCTGCACTAATGTTAGAAAGAGTTAAGTCCAATCCATGAGGTTTGGCTGTGGCTTGAAACCTGGAATTGTGTGCCGCACTCTCTCCATAGAGCTGCGTTTATTAGCATAGAGAAATTAGCTAAGCACATTCACCATTATGCTTACCAGATTCAGGTTACCAGGCAAACTATAATAACACAATATCACTTGTACAGTTTGTGACTGGTAACCTGCTTAGCAAAAAAAAAGAATTTTTTTTAAAAAGCATTATTTGCTGTTTAAGCAGCTCTATGAAATTGGGCCCTGATGAATTACAGATCCCTAATTTGCAAGAGAAATTCGTGTGTGATAATTATTGCTGACGTAGTTGTCTGCAACAGCGGACTATACTTCTTGTATTATTTTGATTTTTTACCGTTAAGACAATGTGTGTTGAGCACTGTTTAATAATCAGTGACTTTTCTAACATGGTCTGATGGTTGTGGTAATCATTGCTAATTACAAACTGGCCTCACGTCACCAGGCAGGTACTTGGTACATTGTAGTGTTAGACATCTGCTCTAGACTGCAGATTTTTTTTATTCAAATCCCCTCCAAGTAGCCTATGGTTTGTGTCCACAGCACTAAAAATAAACTAGGCGTAATGAGGCTTTGAACAAGGTAAAACCAATAAACAATATGTCTTCAAGTATATGTTTTCTTAACAACTACACCATAATCTTTTTGACTCTGCGTGTGTTGCAGTGACATTGTCCTTAATAAACGAGTCAAAGTTGATTTGATAGTTCTCATCTGAATATCTTGTGTATCTATCAACAGGGTCGGTTACAAGACCCCGCTCGGGAAGCGTCCCCCGCCAATCTCGGAATACAACCCTCACCAGACGGCCTCCCACGTCACCTTCAACATCCCCCGGACCACGCCGAGCCCGCTGGACGAGCTCCCGCCGTTTATCACCGTGCAGACCGAACCCCGCCGCCGCATCAAGAGCATCGGCAGTCCGGAGTACTCCGAGCTCAACACGACCATCAGCGACCCGATGGACACCGACAGGGATCTGGCGCTGGCGGCAGGGAGTCGGACTCGGAGGAGGCTGCTTCAGTTGCACTCGTCATCAGTCGTACCGGAGGAGATGGATAGTGGGAGTGAGGGGTCAGAGCACGATGAGGACACGACCACTTCATCACAGGCAACACAAAACTGGTAAACATTCTTTGATTGTCTTACCCCTTGCTTTTTTCTGTGTACTTTCTGACTCACTCTCTCTCTCTCTCTAGTCATGTGTTTGCCTTTTGTCAAGGCAAAGCCACAAGGGCCTTTTCCAACTTTTTTTGCGGTTTCTTAAGGGTAGCAAAAGTCCAAACCAATCAGAAGTGATGGGGTCAGCGGGTTCGCATACATTAATGCACATTTCATAGTCGCATAATTTGTAAACAAAACTGCAAAACAAGTTGGAAAAGCCACGAAGGCCTTGACAAAATGCTAGTCATGTATTTGCACTCATTTGCTTAGGTGACACTTACACAAATGTACGTACATGTACATGTAGTTACCTGTTTATGTTTGTTGTGTTGTCATGTAGCCTGCGAGAAAGACTCTGTTCTATTTTCTTATGCTCTGTTATTTTAAACGCAATTCAGCCTCTGGCTGCCAAGTTTGAATGTTTTTTAAAAAAACCAATAATAATAATAATACATTCTATCCACAGGTCAAGATCTCGATCAGCCAGTGGCCATCGACGAGGCAGAACCAGTCTCCTAGGAGACCAGCCCCCTGTTTCACCAGCACACTCTACCAAGGTGGAGCAGCCATCTGTGGACTTTGAGCTGGACGTCAAGTTTAACATCGACAGCGGCATGTTGGTGTTAAACTGCCACAGCCAGCAGGAGCAAGACGAAGCTGCTATCATGGCGTGAGTCATATCAAGTTTTTATTATTACTATACCTCATACATATTCATGGGTGAGAATCAAGTATTTTTGCACGTGGTAAATGTTCATGACAAGTACTGTAGACTTACATGTACTCCCAGGCAGCCCGGCCTATAGTCTACTTGTCATGCGCATTTACCATGTGCGTGACTGGGCAGCCGGGCAGTAGTCTACTTATCATGGGCTTCACGATTGTGGAACTGTTCCCTGGTGTTGAACAATACATGAACACCACTCTAGCGACATCCAACACTTATACAAACTGTTCATGGTCCATTTTATTTTAATGTTGTAATTTTTCCTTGCTCCAAAAATCATTCCACCGGTAACTGAATATATGAGTCCTCGGGAGCTAGTTTGTCAACTTCCAATACCTCGGGGAGCTAATATTGACGGTTCACCCAAAATAAACCACGTTATATTTATGAAATATAACTTGATTTTGAGTTACACAATGAACAACTTACTACAGTAGAATTTGAACCATTGACCTCCTGATGAATGTTCCGGTGCTGTACCAACTGAGACCTACTCCTTTTACAAAGCACCATGTAACGGTTTTACAATGTGCTGTAGTGCAATATGCTAATAATCAAACCAGGAGGAATTTTTTTTTTACATGAATGCATTTTTTTTTATAGGCATACAAGCGATGTCCATCGACCTCCTGGTCTATTTGATGACATTATCTCTGGTCATCCTGGACGTCATGGGATGCCACGACACCATTCATCAGGCCTGCCCGACCCCAAGACTCACCCGACGTCACTTTCTAAACAGTCCATGTTCTATCTGCCTTCGTTTGATGTCAAGGTAAGATGCAATATTTATTAAATAAACCACAAGCGAAACTGACTGGGTAGGTTTGAAATAAATTGGGTTTGAGCAAAGACAAAATTGAGCGGTGCGGGATAAGAGCACTCCAGGCTCAAACTCTGTTGACTTTGGTCAGCAGAGTTTGGGTTCAAGTCCCAGTCATGACACTTGTGTCCTTGAGCAAGAAACTGAACCTTTGGATGAGCCGTTAGTCCCGTGTGTTAGGGTCGGTAGTCCACGTAAAAAGGATCCTGATTGGTTTCTGGTTCACATTAAGCTTGGGCGGTATCACGATATTATCGAATACCGCCATATTAATTTGGAAACGATTTCGATATCGGATGGATTTGGTTTTAATCAAAATATCTATATAACGCGATATATTGTGATATATCGATTAAATATCGCGATGTATTTGCTAGCTGAGACATCTTGTACCCCATAGGTTTGGAGTAAAACCAGAAGAATAGGTCATTAGAACACCTCTCTTATGCTATGACTGTCTCTCTACAACTTTCACTTGGAGTTTTAAGACTGATGATGTCAAATTTCATTAATTGCGATTATATTGAATATTGCGATATATTGTCGGCGATATATCGTGAATAAAATAAATCGATATCGCCCAAGCTTAGTTCATGTACATTAGCAAGCACCATTGTTTACAGGTTTCCTCAGGCTAGCTAGCTTCAGTGATTAAGTTCCCTAATGAGGCATCATTGGTTTCGTTACCAGAAATATATGATAATTATGATACAATTCCGAACAGAAATGTTAATCACAATTAGAACCAACAAATAAAATTTTATTAAAAAAGCTCAAACAGATCAAATTTCATCATATGGTTGCTGTTTTTGTCCTATGGTTGTTGTTGCTGTATTTATTGTTCTAAAAGTTTATTGCGATTTTTTAATGGTTTACTTTTTTATTGTGCATTGTTATGCGCCTTTGAACAGCGTTGTCTGGAATTAAATTATCATTATTTATGTTTACACAGTTGCATTACGAGTCGTCCACGAGTAACAACACAACTCGTACCAATGACTCGGAGCGTGAGAAGGAAACGCAGCAGAGCGGCGCAGACACCTCGTCAACAGATGGCAGCATTGATAAGAAATCGCAGCACAATGCCAAGCAGGCCGTGCTGTACACTTGGTTCATGCTCACCTCGCCCCCTAAGGTACAATAAGAGGCCTCATTGGTTTCATTCCCAGAAATACATCATGGTGATTGTACCATTTTGACGGAAAGTTGATCAAAATCATTACCAACCTTACACCAACTAATAAACTTTTAATTAATTCTGTTCAAAGGGTGTATGTACTTTTTGTAGGACAAAAAACACAATGTCCACAGATTTACACTAAACTTACACAGTTTGAAGATAATGATAGAAGAAAGCTTCCCTGAAAATATTAAGCGCTGAGGTGCTGTAGTTTTTGGGAAATGAGTAAAACAATGTCAAGAAAATAATTTTGGTCTCATGAGCCCAAAATTATTTTATACAAACGTATTTTCATGACATTGTTTCACTCATTTCTCAAAAAGTACAGCACCTCAGTAAGTAATATTTGAAGAGAATCTTTCCACTATCATTATCTTCAAACCCTATAAGTGTAATGTAAATCTATGGACATTTTGAAAAGGTGCCCAACTCCTTTAATCTCAATTGTTCATATTTCAAAGTGTTGCCTCATAGGAACAATTTTAATAATAGAAAAAAATCACAGAAAAAGCAAGGGACAAACAATGATGACAGATTTTCTTGTGTTTAATTCAGTCATTTATATCCTTTTTGATTAATAATAATAAAGACATTTGTAAAAGCATCTAATTCAAAATCCTTTACGTGTAAGCGCATGAAGAGAACACTAAAATATACAAGGAGTGAAAGATACCATTACAAACAAGCAGCATCAAAGAAACTAGTTTTCAATTGATACTTAAAACATTGTAAAGAACTCTAGTCTGGCGAGTATGCACAGGAAGACTATTCCAAAGAAAGATGCGATGTAAGAAAAAGATCGGCGGCCATTAAAAAATAGAAGAAGTTCTAGTAGTTGAAAGCAATGACTGTTGAGATGATCGTAAAGTCCGAGTAGGGGAATAATGATGAACAAGTTCAGATAAATAGTTCAAGTTCAGATAAATAGTTCAGATTCACATGTTTGAGCCTTAAAAATTAACAAAGGAATTTTATAAATTATACAGGAGGTGGTTGTCTCGTTGGCTCTACTTGATTTCTTAGAAGAAGCTCTGGAGACTGTTCCAACCTCCTTGAGTACAACACAAGCAGCTGGTAAGACTAATACCACTTTCAAAATTTGTTTTTTTTCTTCATCCAAAAGAACTTGGCTACAACAGGGACCAATTGCATGGCTCTGCTCGCCACCAAATTGTGCGCTTTTGATCACCAATCTCTGCTAACTCTGCATGCACCATTTCTGCGCTAGCTGTGTAAGCCAAAGAATGCCTAGTAATGTGGAGTACGTTTACGCACAAACAAATAAAAAAGTCCCGCGAAGTAGGTTTGATGTAAGCGTGGAGTTTCCTGCTTCTACATATACATGTCAGCAGAAATTCTTTGCCATGAAGTAGACCCCTGATCTTTGATTTTCTCAGAATTTCCAGCCAATTATTTTTTTCTCAATGACTCCTGTTCAAAATCCTTTTAACAACTCAACCTTTTTTTCAAATTCCCAGTTTTTTTATATCATTACCTGGTCGCGATTAATTATATTTTGTGACAGTACGCTTACATGCATACTTTATATAAGTTTAACAAACCTGACTGTTATCAAGATGTTGCAATATTCCTGCCTTTGTGTTTAAAGGCACATGACACCTTTGGTAATTGTCAAAGACAAGTCTGCTAACTTGGTGTATCCCAACATACATGTATGCATAGAATAACAAACCTGTGAAAATTTTTGGCGTAATTGGTCATCAAAGTTGCAAGAGATAAATGAAAGAAAAAATACCCATGATTCACAAATTTGTGTGCTTTCAGGTGCCTAAAAAAGGCTTCAGGCCTGAAGGCTTTTTAATATTTGAGTGAGAAATTACCTCTTTTTTAAAAACTATGTTAGTTCAGAGGGAGCCGTTTCTCATAATGTTTTATACCATCAACAGCTCTCCAACTTGTTACCAAGTAAGTTTTTATGCTAACGATTGTTTCGAGTAATTACCAATAGTGTCCTTTAATCAACCTGTCAGATTTCAAGAGTAGTGTGGAGGATATTGGAGTGTCAGCAAACTCACTGGTGTCCTCATCTACGATGGACTCCAGTACATTCCCAGTGGATGTAGTTGTCTACGTGTGCCTACGCCCATCCGTCATATGTCTCAGTTGCCTGCCTGTATCCAAGGTACGTGTAAGGTTGTGTACTTGTTCAGTGTCTTTTAATGTAGAGGCCAGCAGCTGATTTCATGAAACGCTACGATTAATCGTATCTCGAGTTAAAAAGATTAATTCGTCCTCTCGTCCTAACTTAGGATGGGTTCAATTTTTTCCTAACGTTAATGGATGCAGAACTGAACTCGTCCTAAGCCCTAAGATTAATCAAAAGCTGGGAAGATTTTGGTGAAATCGACAGCTGGTTTTATTCCTCCCCCTCCCGCATTACCAATAGGAAACTTTTGAAGGGTTACAAAGGCAAGACCAGCGGCCTCCATGCGTTGAATTCCAGGCCTTGTTTTGTTATACATTGTGATAACTGTTTTATGCAAGTAACATTGTATACAAGTTAGTGTGTTCATTTTATCATTAAATCTTGGTAATGGTCGCACGAACGCGGGTGTAAGTCCCAAGTTGTAATTTTGTTCCAAAGTTAATTTTAAAAAATTCTGTGTGTTCAATTTTCAAGAGTTTTGTCCAGCCTAAATATAATTTTAAAGAAGATTTGTTATTAAAAACAAAATGTGATTTTCGTTTGAATTGTTTTCTCATTTTCAATACTTGCACAGTCTGGAAGGGGAAGATTTCCCCCCCAAAAATTACTGAATAAACCAACGAGTCTTGAAGACATTCAGAGCATACTAATCAAAACGTTGAGTTGTTAACCACTGGTTGTATTCAGAACCAACACTACCCAAAAAAAGATATTTGTTACCTGAAACCTCTCTTAGTTATACTACCACCATGCACAGTTTTAAATCCTACCAATGATTCCTCTGTTTTTTAATGACAGGTTGAGTGTCTATTAAAGCTTCCTACAGTTGAGTTTGCGTTTTCATCCCGCGGTAACAGTCAGCTAGATCACACAATTTCCGATGGTGACTCCTCCATTGACATGTCCTCATCTGCCACGCCCAAAGGTAAACTGATGTTTATCGTCAATCCCAAAGTCCTTCTTATCCTGTTCTGACTGAGCTGACTCGATTCAAATCCCACTGCAGTCAATTTGTCTTTGTTCAACCCCAAATCATTTAAAATTTACCAAGTCAGATTCCCTAAAACATCGCATCCCCATAATGTGATGCCCTGTTTGTGGCTTCGCGATAGCTCAGTTGGTTGAGTACCAGCATGATCTTACAGAGGTTGCTGGTTCAAATTCCTTTTCTTGCACAGTAAGTGGAGATAATAGTTATCATAAGAATTTTGTTGTTATAGCAGAGCCATGAAATTGTCCCTATGTAGGTGGTTTCCCTTGTCTTCAGTTTTCCTGTTTTGTTGTTTTTTTTCCCTTGGTCGCCATCGGAAATTTGTTTTTAAAGAATAAACTATAAATGAAATGAGTGAATGATTTACAGTGAAACAAGAACAAGGATTTGAAAGGATTGTTGAATTTGTTTCTATATTTCAATGTCCAGGTGGAAACAGAGGAGCACAGTCAAGCGACGGAGCAGACCGCATCGGTCTGAGCGTGGCGGCAGTCATGTCCGATTTCTCACTGTATGTGTTCCATCCGTACGGCGGGATGCAACGAAGGGAACGTCTGGTCGAGGAGATGGATGGGAGGACAGGTAAGTCGGATGATCGAGGTTAAAGATTTACGTTTGAGGCCAGGACAGCGTTGTTGGAACTTCTGGCACCTCTCCCTCTGTGAAAGTGATGATAGTAATTAAAGGGATTTTACTTAATATAATTATAGTGTGTGTGTATTATAATGTAGTTTTAATTTGAAAAGTTGTATTGTATCGTTACTCTTTCTCTTTTCATTTTTTTCATTTGCATACAGTTCTTTGTCAAGGCCATTTCAATTTCTCCAGTGAGGGATGTTAAAGTTTTATCTTTCTATCTATCTATCTATGTATCTATTTATCATGCCTGAGACAGAGATTATTTTCTGGACATTGTTTTACTCATTTTCTCAAAAACTATAGCACCTCAGCAAGTAATATTTTAAGGGAAGCTTTCTACCATCATAATCTTATCTGTGTTTTGTTTTATACATTGTACAAGGACTACCCAAACCCTTTAACCGCTGTATGTATGTATTTTTTGTTAACTTAAGATGCTGGAAGCGAAGATGGCAGTTCACCTTGGTCTACCCCATCAAGGAAAGACGCCCTCTCCCTCAAGGTCGAATTCATCAAGGTCAACATGTCCCGCTCTCGTAAACTCGTCAACGCCGCGTCGGCTTCTGCTTCGTCTCTCGGACAAGGGGTGGAATCCTTGGCTGGTGCCAGCCGCGCCGGGTACCAGGAGCGAGGGGAACAACACGACCTGGGATCGATGTTTTACCGTCAGCAACAGCAGCAGCAGCAGCCTTCAAGTCATCAGCAATCTCCGCCTTTCTTTAGGGACGACCGTCCAAAGTCACCTGTCTCAACTTCACCCAGTACTTCACAAAATAACAATCAGTTTTCAAGTGAGTGTCGTCATTTATTCACACAGTTGATAGTTAAATGAAATCTTCTTTTGGGTTGACCAACGAAAATTTACTAAGAGCGGGTTTTGGACCTGCAACTTTCAAACTGAAGTGCTTTTGTTTTTTGAATAGCAGAGTGTGGGTTTGAGACCCGGTGTTGACAACCAGGTCCTTCTTGAGCAAGATACTTACCATAATTACTTTGAGCTTTGGATAATGGCATAAATCCATAGGTCCTTTGTACTTTGATTGGTAGTACACTAAGAAGAACCAAGAACACTTATCAGTGAAGAGTAGGGGGTTAACGCCAGTGTTTTCGGTTCGAATAGCAAGCACCCTTGTTAACAGGTTTCATCAGGCTTGAGAGCTACAGTGATTAAATTCACTTCTGAGGCACCATTACTTGAAATAAATAATAGTTATATTTCTGTTTCTTTTTTCTAAATGTAAAATTTTTGTAAAGCTGAGTGTCTTTTTAGGTGGCTGTTGGGGCTTCATGCCTCCCTCTTTAGTGCAGTAATGGGTCCGCCGTCCAATGATGGTCCGAGAAACAAACTCTCTCAAAGCCTGCCTGTCCAGAGTGGTTGTCGTTAGCTCATGCATGCTACTTCTTTTTAGTGCATGAATGTTGTCAGTCCATTTAGCTTTTGGACTTCCACTTTCAGCGCGACCAGCAACTCCTCCTTCCATGCACTGCCTTAAAGATTTCCCCCGTCTTTCCTTGCAATGTGTCCAAAATACTCTAGCTTCTTTGTAGTATGATGTTAACTAAGCTTTATGTAAATATAAATTATTGTTATTATAATCCTAAACTATCTCAAACAGTTTTGTGTGATATCGGAACGGCTGCCTTCAAGTACGACATGCGACGCCTGACAGAGATGATGGCTTTCCCCAAGGCTTGGTATCGTAAGAGTATCGTTAAGAGATTATTCCTCGGTGATGAGCAGACCGCGCAAGAAAGTGATGACCAACTTTCATCAGGTAAAAATAGTTTCGTCGTCCTATTACAATGATTTGTGTGTTTGTTCGGTACAAACAAAAAGTATAACGAAGCCTAGGACATTAGAATCAAAATCACAGGGTTCAATTAATAATGAATGGCAATATGAGAAGACAATAAGGCAAGGCAAACTAGAACAAAAAGTGAATGACAAAAAAAAGGGAAAAATTTATTAAATATAATCAGTACAAAGAACACATTTAAAGACACTGGACACCTTTGGTAATTGTCAAAGACAAGTCTTCTCACTTGGTGATACATGTGTGCACAAAATAACAAGCCTGTGAAAATTTGAACTTAATTGGTCGTCAAAGTAGTGGAAGAAAAAACACCCTTGTCACACGAATTGTGTGCTTTCATGTACTTGAACTCGATACCTCAGCTGAGGTCTCTAATTCAATTTAAATGTTTTAGTTAGAAATTACTTCTTAAAAATTACGTTACTTTAGAAGGAGCTGTTTCTCACAATGTGGTATACTATCAACGCATCTCCATTGCTCGTTACCAAGTAAGTTTTGATGCTAGCAATTATTTGGAGTAATTACCAATAGTGTCCAGTGTCTTTAAATGCAGGACAATGATGAACCTTTTTGAAATTTTAATGTATTGTTGAAAACTTTTACATCCCACAAAGCTTCCGTGAGTAGTAGTGAAACATCGTCAGACTACGAGGACGACTACTCCCCACAGAAGCCTCCCCACGTCGGTAAGAAGCACTCCACATCTAAACGGGATTTACCCTTCTCCCCGCCGTCACCAAGAGATTTCAATATCCGTACATCAAAGCAGTCCAGCCCTGCCACTCCCAGAGCTAAGGGGGGCACCTCATCGGCTGGCAAATGTAAGTTCATCCTGACATTGTTGAAGGGAAATGATTGGGCACTTCTATTAAAATTTTGTATTTTTGATCTGTTTTTACTGCGTTTTGCTCTTGTGTTTGAGCCAGATATTTTAGATCAAAGGTCTCCAACATCAGTTGTTTTCAATGGCTTTTCCTGGCTTAAACAAACAACTTTGTAGTTCACTCAGAAGTAAAATTGATGATCTCAGCCAGCCGGGTATTTTTGTCTTATTCATTGTTATTTGTTAATATGTATATATTTTGTTTGAATAATAACGTGTTTTTTTTTTCAACATTGACAAATCTGAATCGCCACCAATAACTTTTATTTTGTGAACCTTGTTTTCTTTCTCAGATGGAAAACACAGAGTAGCCGAAGACCCTCATGACAGATCCACCTCAAGCTACGCCAGTCTGCCGTCAGACTCCCACCATCACAGCGGGAGTGGTAGCGGGACCAGTAGCTCAGCCGGGGGTACGGTCAAGGGAGGCCCCACGTGGCATACAAGCATCATGGTCGGAGTGAATTTCACCAAGCTAGATATCCACATGAACATGAGTAACGTCATGGGCAGTACAGTGTAAGAATAACCTTTCCTATTAAGAAGTACAAAGGTCTGGATTGTCAGTATCCACAAAAAAAAACACATTTATTTTAAGTCAGTCTTTTGAATTTTACTGATGAAGGAAAACAGCCGTTGTTGTTTCCACATAAAAAACAAATCCTGCTCTGTTCAATCTACTTTTCTTAAAAAGCTCTGTGAAATCTGATACCCCCCATGGGTTGTCAAAAGGCGGAGTGCTATCATTTCAATATTGCTCCTAATATTTGTAAACTAGTTTCAGACACTTTTGTCAGAAATGACTCTCACCCCAGATACAAAAACAGACAACTTATCATCAAATATCACCATGATAAAAAATCGCTTGGGGTCTTCCTTTCCAGAAAGGACATTATACGAGATGTTAAATTTGGATCGGGATAAAGAATATTAGCTTTGTTTTTTACCCATACACCGTTGTGTATGCACTGTATACTCAGTACTTTCCCGAGTCATGTACCACAGGCATATTACTTGGTGGGATTCGAACCCCTCCCCTTGCAATTCTACAGCAGTGTCTTACCAACTAGACTAGCTAGAGGACATTGCAGTTTAATTACCCTCCTCTTGCTGGGTCAAAGTTTTGAAAGATTTGTTTTCTGTATTCATTTCCTCGTAGTTGGTCAACTACGGATCTACGAAGTCAGGGCTGTGTTTCCATTAACAGTGTAGGCTGTAAGGAAGTCCAGATGTGCACCACCTTAAAGCGAAGTACCTTGGAAGCTAAGGGAGGGGTCATCGGAGGTCAACTTATTATTGAGCACCTCGGTGGAACATGTGAGGATAAAGTTTTCTGTTTCAGATGTTCTGTTGAATATGTAGGTTTTGAAACTTTGCATGGGTGGGAATACAATCTGGTACGGTTTGCTGTAACACCATGTAATATTTCTCCGATGGGTTGCAACGGCTCTGAAAAGGAACCAGGGGGTGAAAGCATCAACGTTTCGATCAGGCTGCTCTGATCGTCTTCAAGAATGCTAGACTCTGATGATCCATGCTGCTTAAAGCCATTGGACACTTTCGGTACAGCAAAAAAATCAAAAAAAAATCACAGATTTACAAAACATTTACAGGGTTTACAGAAGGTAATGGTGAAAGACTTCTCTTGAAGTATGATTCCATGAAATGCTTTACTTTTTGAGAAAACCTTAAAACGAATTCTCGATAGCGAGAATTACGGATTTATTTTAAACACATGTCATGACACAGCGAAACGTGCAAAAACAAGGGTGAGTTTTTTCGTTATTTTTTCCCGACTCCGATGACCGATTGAGCCTAAATTTTCACAGGTTTATTATTTTATATATAAGTTGCGATACACAAAGTGTGGGACTTGGACAATACTGTTAACCGAAAGTGTCCAATTGCTTTAAGAAAAACTACTTTTTAAAAACTATTTATTAATATTATTATTATTGTTATTATCAGAAAACTAAGAAGTTATAATCCCAGATCCTGAGAAATTTGATTATTTTGTTAGCTTCCAATATTGACTGTGACTTTTTTAGTGAGCCAATCCCAGCGACCTTCCCATGAGCCAAGCCACAAGCTCGGTGCGGACCTGGGTCTCTTGACTCTCCGCATTGACTACATGGGCTCCAGTATCATCATGCAGAAATTGGACAAGTTACACATCGGTCTGAGTGATGAGTGGAAACTGGGCGAGATGACGGGGGCTAACACCAGCCATAGCAGGTACGGGTTTCTTTCTCTATTTTAAATCCTTGTACGTATCAGGTTAGAATCTCTTGCTACTTTAGTCTGTTTTCTGATTTTTTGAATTGAAGTTCTTGTGGTTAAGTCAGCAGGGTGTGGGTTCGAATTTGGGTCATGACACTTCGTGATATTGAGCAGGACACTTCACTATAATTGCTTCTCTTCACCCAGTGGTATAAATGAGTATAATGGTAGAGGTTGGTATTGTGTATGAATAAGCATGGCGCTTGAGGCTATATACATTGTACATGTACTCCCCAGGGAGCTGAGAAAGATAACAGCAATGTTAATGGCCTAATGACCAGGGCACTAATGTGAAGCGCATTAATACATAATTGTAAAATGCGCTATATACATGTACATGTATATGAACTAGTTATTATTTTAATTACTATTATTGTTGTTTTTCTTTCTGTTGCACCAGGTCGTCATCAGTGTACTTGAATGGCCACCTGGACTGGGACACCTTCCAGCTAATGCTTTCTCGATCAAGCACCCCAGATTTGATTAAGATGACCACCCGTCTCGAGGAGTTCTTCAGCCAGCAATTCCTGAGCAGTAAGAGGATGCTTCAATCGTGGCAACTAGGACCCATCTCCAGTCAAGCACCGAGCGAGGGTGGTCATACCGGGAGTGAGAGCAGCAGCACCCGCAGCCTGGAGAGACTGACTGTACAAGGTAGGTCTCATTTCACTGGGTACAGTGTCATGGCTGAGTGGTTTAGAGCATCAAATTCAAGTTCTGGGCCCAATTTCATAGAGCTGCTTAAGCAGAAAATATTGCTTTGCAATTTTCTGCTAAGCAGAAATTAGCCAGTCACAAATTTGACATGTGACATGGTATTTTGGCTAATAACAGTGTTCCGGTAAGCATATTTATCTAGGGCTTAGCTGGTTTTTGTGCCTAAGCAAAAAGCAACTCTATGAAATTGTGCCCTGGTGGATTTGAATCCTGGTCATGACACTTGTATCTTTGAGCAAAATGCTCCACTATAACTGCTTTTCTTCACCAGGGGTATAAATGGGTAGAGTTTGCTTAATGTAAATCTGTGGACGTTGTGTTTTGTGTCGTACGAAAAGTACCCAAACCCTTTAATCAAAACTGTTTTGAGCACATTCTTTGATTTTCTTTCAGCTGAGAGGAACTACCACCGCCACTGGCAGCCAGCCTTCAGTCTTCTAAAGAGCTGTAAGTCCAACAGCAAGCTGCTGCCGCCACTGTGGCATGCTGGGAACCTGACCCTCGGGGGACACGTCATCCTAAGGGGCAACTGTGCACTGCTTGCTTGCTTCCATGGCATCAACTTCAGGGCAAGTTCCTGGGCGTTGTTCACGCTGCAAGAGCCTGAAGTACACTTTGAAACGGAGGCCGTGCCCATCAAGCCAAGCAGAAGTGATGGTGAGTTAAAAGTCAATATAAACCACAAGGGAAACTGACTGGGTAAACTTGTAAATGATTTTTGGGGTTGAACAAAGAATTGACTAGAGTGGGATTCGAACCATCGACCTCCGGATTAACGTGCTGGCGCTCTACCAACTGAGCTATCTACCCCTATATTGGCGGTGTCCCTATTTTGTCAATATCTTTGATCGGGGGTGCCAGTCAGAAGCTCAGTTGGTAGAGCACAGGCACGTTAATCCGAAGGTCGTTGGTTCGAATCCAACTCTTTTAAATTCTTTGTTCAACCCCAAAAATCATTTTAAAAAAAAGTCAAGTAATACATTGTAAAACACAAGGGAAAATTTGTGTTTGGAATGTAAATTTTGATCCCCTACTTTTTAAGCATATTATCAAAACTATCCCCGGGAAAATTTTTGGAAGTCTGTCCCGGTCGTGATTTTCTTTGTTATTTAGTTTCTCTGCCGGTCGGCTCTCTCCTGGTGCTGGCCACACTGTCGTGCCGGAGTTTGTTTATACTCCCCTACTGAGCTCTCTGCGGTTTGGCCGCTGATAAGATCTCACAACCCTCTAGGGTCTTTCAGCAACACAGAGCTTGAAATCTATTTACGAGTGGTGGGTAGAAAATGAATTTTGTTTTGCCATAAGTTTGTAAAAAAAAAAAATCTGCATGGTTTTTGCAAAGAAGGGTTACTGGAAACAAACAGTGTTTTTATTTGGCCTTAACTTCCCACTCTTTTTGATCCTCATGGCTCCAGGTCAAGGCGGAACTAACATCATTGAGGATCTGGTCTTCAACCTTGGACACAACCAGACCCAGAGAGGTGAAGGGTCAATGGGGGTCATCTACAGGGTCACCAGGACTGAGAGACACCACTTCCCAACCAACGGCACCATAGATCAGTGCTTTCATTATGTGTGTGCAATCAAGGCCCCTGAAGGTTTGTAGACGTTTTCCTATCTATATCTCATCCAGTTTGTCTGTTCTAATTGACTAATGACTTACTCTGTTAAGTCTAAGAGATGTTAAATTTGCATCAGGGATAAAGAATAATAATTTTGGTTGTTTAGCATACACAGATGTGTTATAGCACTGTATACTCAGTGCTTTCCCGCGTCCTGTGGAAAAAAAAATATCACAAGCATGTTACTTGGGTGGGATTTGAACCAACGATCCTTGCAATTTTAGAGCAGTGTCTTACCAACTAGACTACCGAGGTTGCCCGGCAGCTAGAGGCAGTTCGAATCCTTTGTTTTAATTTTGGACAATGTTATCAACCTTCTTTCGTGGTTTGATTGGCAGCATATTGCGCCACAGCACCTTGTAAACCAATACATGGTGCAGGTAAAAGGAGTAGGTTTTGTAATTCTTAATGTAGTCCCACATACCTTGCAGGAAAATACTTAATGTTAAGGCGCCATGAGCGTCACTGAGTGACGGATATGCCCACTACATGTATATAAGAAACGACTATTATTATCTTGATCTCAATGAAGGAGTATATGTTTGTTTTGACAGAATTTGAGCATGTGTTAACAGCAAGCAGAATGACTGCGAATACATCCAAGGAGACCTTTAGACATACTGCCGACCCAATCTTCGCTTTGCCGAAGCTACAAGTTGAGATGAAATCCAACCATATGCAATCCACACACAGCCCTGCTTTGAATGGTAAGTAGAATCATAATCGGTTTTAGCCACAGGGAGTAGGTGGAAGTGGCCCCTTACGAAGCAACTATGGTTCTGTGCCTTGCATCAAACCCACACTCTGCTGCTGACAACACCAATGCTTGTTTCAGGTGAACTAGTCTCCTGACAATGACTAGAGCAAGCTAGTCGAAACGTTGAGACCAATTCAGAACTGACTCTGCGGCAGTACAGTTATTACGATCCTATAAGCTAAAGTAGTAGTCCAGTCTAATTTCTATACCATCCGCCCTGGTAATAGTTATAAAAGCAGGACAGTTCTTTTCAGAACTGAGAAGTCTCCCGAACCTCCGATTATCTACTCCGCGGCAGTAGAATAAAGCAAGACAGTTCCCTAAGAACAACTCTACCTGGCAAGTAGATACACACATGGTGTTACCGCAAACCAAATATATATTGATACCCCACCATGCAATGCCTCAAATCCTATATAGATTGCTCACAAAGCAAAGAAGTTAAATCACAATTAGTAACATGTGTAAATGAAATTATAGAGATGAGAATGAAGTAAATGTGATACTGCGGAGGGATCCGTGAGGGAGCGAAGCCAGGGGCTCAAGTTTCACAGAGGCATTTTGTAATAATGAGAAGAAAAAGTAAGATTTATAAAGCAGATATTTACAAGGTAATATGCACAAAGAATGCTACAAAATGCTCAACTTTTGTGGAAGGAGAGAACAGATAAAAAAAATTATAATTTAAATTTGAGAGTCTGGAGTGAGTTGATGAATTTGACAGTGAGTTGGTAGTTAATTCCAGCGTCTGGACCGGCAATTGAGAAGGACCAGTCCCCTGCCTTTTTGTGAGTGCAAGGGATTATCAGATTGTGGCTGGAGCAGAGGCCACTCTGGTTGAGTTTGGAGGTTGAGAGACTTTGTAGTGCATTTGTTTTTTGACAAAGTTGAACCTCTTCCAACAAATACCATTTCAATGTTTTTGTTCATGTTTTACTTTGCCAGGGCCTCCTCAAGCAGTGACGGTTAGCTTTGTGTCTCACTTCACTGATCATATAAACGTTGCCATGGATATTGAGCTTATCTTATTCCTGCACGCGTTCGTCACAGCGTACATCAGCCACAAGGATAAAGGTAGGGAATAGTTTTTTTTCTAGAAAAAAACATTGTTTTTGGTTTTCTCGTTATTTGCCCTTTAGGCTTTTTGTTTGATTGTGTTGGGTGCTTTTTCTGTGATTTGTTGTATGCTCTTTGTTGCTTATTGAATACAAAAAAATAAAAAAGGGTTCAGTGCAAAAATTTCCAATTTCCTTAAAAAGCACTTGCGTTGCACATTTGAACTTGACAAGCATTGTACTTGCCTAAAAATTGCACTGATGTTCACACACACCAAGTTGGAGCTTTGAAACAACCACAAGCATATTACTTCGGGTGGGATTCAAACCCAAAAATTTTCAATTCTAGAGCGGTGTCATACCAACTCTAGACCAACAAGATTTCCTGGTAGCTAGAGGCAGTGTGATGCGTCATTCGTCACTTTGATTAATACTTAAAATCTTCAAATGTTTGACCTGTGTTTACAGCTACCCAATCCAATAGGAACTCTGTATCTGCAGGCATGGGTGGTAGACCTGCCATGAAAACTCCTATCGACCCCGACGTTATGCATCTGCAGGAGCCGACAGGTCCGGGTACCAGTGAGATAACGCCCTCTAGCGGTGCGAGCGACTGGAGAGAGTTCCAGTGCACTACATGGCAGCTGGAACCTACCATCAGGTATTTATAGTTCTATTTAAGAGTCAGTTCAGGTAAATAGTTGACATAGTTGCTCACGGTCAAAAAAATGAATTTTTTTATACTTTGTTGGTGGAAGGGCCTTGGGGTGCAAGTTAACAAAATTGCATTTTCATTTCTATATATAGCCCGTTGCCATGGTTACGGCTCATTTTGTTTTTTGGCCATTTTAGGCCGATTTTGGGGTCTGAAAAACTGGTTTTTAGCTCATATTTACAACTCCACCCAACCAAAATGCAACATTATTTCAAAAAACCTTTTATATCACTACAAAGTATCATCCTTGGCCTTCCTTGAGAAAAAAAAATTATTGCTTTAAATAACACCCTTGTGCTATTTTTGCATCATGCATTACAGTATGTTTTTAGAACTTGCAAAATCGACATTTTTACCCTATTTTTGGACCCCAAAATGTCAACTTGCCAGGGGTCTCAGAAAATTTTCCTTTCGGCTGTGATTAGGGCCAACAGTGGTCTTTCCATATCTGGTGTCAAAAACTTGGGCAATTGTATCCTGTTGTGACAGTACTGCCTCAAAACTAAACTTTTTTCCCCAAAACATGAAAAATGCCTTTTTAAGGGTCTTTTCACATAATATCGAAATACGTGTCCACGGTAAAAAAAAAGGAATATTTTTCTTATACTTTGTGGATGGTAGGATGGTAGGGACTTGGGGTCCAAATAAATAACATTTACATTTCAAATCATAATATAACACGTTGCCATGGTAACAGTTCATGTGTGTTTAGGCCACTTTAGGCCGATCTTGGGGTATGAAAAACTGTTTTTTTAGTTAATATTTACAAATCCACCCCACCAAAAAACAAAAATATTTCATAAAACCTTTTACATCACTACAAAGTATCATCCTTGGCTTTACTTGAGACAAAAAAATATTGCTAACAATTTCACCCTTGTGCTATTTTTAGAACGTGCATTAGAGTATGTTTTTAGAACTTGCAAAATCAACATTTTTACCAGATTTGTTGCCCTCAAAATTTCATTTTTTCAGGGGTCTCAGAATATTTTCCTTTCGGTTTTGATCAGGGCCAAAATTTGTCTTTTTTATTTCTGGTAAGTAAAACTTGGCAAGTGTATCCTGATGTTAACAGTACTGTCTCAAAAATAGACTTTTTTCCTCAAACAGAAAAAATGCATTTTGAATTGTTTTTTCTTCATACTGAATTTCTAACATTAAAAAGTAATAATTCTATCAATCTTGCAGCTTTTCCTTAGCACTAGTGGATTACCCAACATTTATCAGGAACTGTTGATGACCTTAATTTTAGAATTTGCCCGGCCCAGCCCCAATCATATTTCTTGACATTGCATAAAACAATGTTTTGTGAATAGCGCCTCTTCTTTTGAAAGTGTTCCCATTCGGTTGTTATTGGTGTCTTCATGTCTTCTGGGTAGAAACACTGTGTTTATTGTATCCTGTTGTGACTGGTCATGCCTTAAGTATAGTAATTTTTTCAAAAACAACGCATGCTTGTTAAAAATCTGGCACTGTTTCCATGCCCTTTGAGTACTGAATACAAAGTTTTTATTTAAACATAATGGTATCCAACCAAACCATAACCAATGCTTTGCCACTGAGAGTTCTTGATTTGGCTACTTTACCTATTATACAGGTATGATTCCCATTGCAAGTAGAGTGCGATGAGCATTCTTTACAAGTTGTCTTTAATACAGGGCCTACTCTCCTTGGTCCCTGCCTGCTACCAAATGTAAAACTTTTCTTAGAGACAGAGATCATAAACGATGTAGTTTCTGTGCTTGCGGCAGATGGTTTGGAGCATCCAATCATGTCCAACACAAACGTGGGAAATTAAAAAGCCCGCTTAAAAGTGTTGGAAAAGTTTGCCAAGATCTTATAAAAAACAATGATACTAACGATTTGCAAGATGAGCGTAAGAGATTATTTAAAAGGAACACGTTGCCTGGGATCGGTTAAGTTGGTCTTTTGAAATGCGTTTGTAACGGTTTGTTTTAAAATGCATGGTTTTTGAGTGATACTTCTGTGGATCATTATATTCTACTTTTAAAATATCTTTCTAATCATAATGCATTTTTTAATAAACGTTTACAAACGCTTTTCAAATACCAACTCGACCGATCCAAGGCAACGTGTTCCTTTAATGAAACAACATTGAAAGAAGTTGTAAAAACTTGCACCTGCTGAACATAAATAAGTAACAAAAGTCTATTCAGGCTAGTTTGATTATTATTTCCATTCACTATCTTACTAATTCATAATTATTATATATGTCTCTGAGAACGATCAACAAAAAACATTGTCAAACATTACCTGCTGAATTGTTTATCACGTTAAATAAACCAACTCTTTCATTGTTTGCAACAGTACAATTGAAAGGAACCCCACCATAGATGGGGGAACTGCTTACAGAAGGCCAAAGCAGGTGAATGGCCATTTATACTTTGGATACAGTACTTGCTCACTTTTAGAGCCTCTTTGTTCTGATTGGGATGAAAATGTTTAGTTTGGTAGCGGGCAGGGGACCAAGAAGACTATTATAAGGCCATGTAAAGACAAGAACAGTAAAGATTGCTCATCGCACTACTTCTCTTCTTGCAATGTGTACCATACCTGTACAACTAGGTAAAGTAGTTATGGCAAAACAAGATCACAGTGGTTTAAAGAGCATGGAAACAGTGCCATATATTTTTAACAAGCATGCTCGTTTTTGTTTTTTATCAATTCAAACTAAGGGATAACTTCAAAATGCATTTTTATTGTTTTTGGAAAAATTACCATTTTTGAGGCAGAAGTGTCACAACAGGATACAATAAACCAAAGTGTTTCTCCCCAGTAGTCATGCAAACCATAATAATAGCCCAATCAAAACAAAAAGGGAAATATTCTGAGAACCAATAAAACATTAAAGACAGTACAAACTTTCTTGATGTGCAAGGGGAATTAAAAAATGTGACTTTCAAAAAAGAGGCGCTGTTCACAAAACTGTTATTGTATTTTATGCAATGTCAAGAAATATGATTGGGCCAGGGCCGGGGTGGGGCAAATTATAAGATTTAGGTCATCAACAAGTCCTGATCAATGTTTGGTTATGCACTAAACCTACAAAGTGCTTATAAAAAGCTGCCAGATTGATGGAATTATTGCTTACTTCTTCATGTTATAAATTCAAAATGAAGCAAATATTTCAAAATGCATTTCTCTATGTTTTCGGGGAAAAGGGTCTATTTTTGAGACAGTTCTGTTACATCAGGATACAATTGCCCGAGTTTTTCTTACCAGAAATAAAATGACAAATTATGGCCCTGATCAAAACCGAAAGGAAAATATTCTGAGACCCCTGAAAAATGGAATTTTGCGGGCAAAAAATTTGGTAAAAATGTTGATTTTGCAAGCTCTAAAAACATACTGTAATGCACGTTCTTAAAATAGAACAAGGGTGAAATTTATAGCAATATTTTTTTGTCTCAAGTAAAGCCAAGGATGATACTTTGTAGTGATGTAAAAGGTTTTATGAAATATTTTTGTTTTTTGGTGGGGTGGAGTTGTAAATATTAGCTTAAAAAAACAGTTTTTCATACCCCAAAATCGGCCCAAAGTGGCCTAAACACAAATGAACAGTTACCATGGCAACGTGTTATATTATGATTTGAAATGTTAATGTTGTTTATTTGCACCCCAAGTCCCTACCATCCACAAAGTATAAGAAAAATATTCATTTTCTTTTACCATGGACACGTATGTCGATATTATGTGAAAAGACCCTTAAAAAGGCATTTTTCATGTTTTGGGGAAAAAAAGTCTAGTTTTGAGGCAGTACTGGCCCAACAGGATACAATTGCCCAAGTTTTTGACACCAGATATGGAAAGACCAATGTTGGCCCTAATCACAGACGAAAGGAAAATTTTCTGAGACCCCTGGCAAGTTGACATTTTGGGGTCCAAAAATAGGGTAAAAATGTCGATTTTGCAAGTGCTAAAAACATACTGTAATGCATGATGCAAAAATAGCACAAGGGTGATATTTAAAGCAATAATTTTTTATCTCAAAGAAGGCCAAGGATGATACTTTGTAGTGATATAAAAGGTTTTTTGAAATAATATTGCGTTTTGGTGGGGTGGAGTTGTAAATATGAGCTAAAAACCAGTTTTTCAAACCCCAAAATCGGCCTAAAATGGCCAAAAAACAAAATGAGCCGTAACCATGGCAACGGGCTATATATAGAATTGAAAATGCAATTTTGTTTACTTGCACCCCAAGGCCCTTCCACCAACAAAGTATAAAAAAAATTCATTTTTTGACCGTGAGCAACTATGTCAACTATTTACCTGAACTGACTCTTAAGAATCAAAATTGTCAAGTGTGTTTTATGTATGTGAGTTTGTTTTTGCCAGGTTTAATAATAAAAATAGTATATATTCTATTTATATACCACCTAATGTAAAGTTTTCAGACTTGCTTTTGTTTTAAGGGCACTTGGTAATTACTCAAAACAAATATTAACCTAAAACTGACTTGGTAATAAGCATTGGAGAGCTAGTATAAAACATTGTGGGAAGCGACTCCCTCTGAAGTTAGGTAGTTTTTGAGAAAGAGGTAATTTCTCACTAAAATATTTTTAAAAAACTTCTAGCCGGAACAAAATCTTTTGTGCCTATCTAAAAGCACACAAGTTTGTTTTTTCTTTCGTCATTTTTTCCGCAACTTTTTACTGTTGTGTGATTCAAAAAGCATTTGTGTTCAACCTCCATTTTAATAATTGTATCAATATATATATATGTTTTTGGCCAGGGGTCTGTCTGATTGCTCACATCTTTTGATGACAGCTTTCATACTCTTGTATTAATTTGACAGCCTCTGTTCAACTTGTATTTCTTGTGTCAATGTCTAAAGATTTAAGAGCAAATTGTTGTACATGTATAAACATTGATATTGCAGACCTAAACCAATCGAGGAAAGTAGATTTTTTTCAGTTCAGTTTTTTTCTCTCGTCTTCGGAATGGTCTGCCTACGATATCACAAATTCACTCACTATAGAATTATACCAGTGTGTATTTAAATTACTTCTGTATTTCTTTCTTTCTCTGCTTTGTGGTTGTTTTATTTATGGTTCAGCGCTTTGATCTGTGTTAAAGGCGCTATATAAATACCTGTATAATTATTACCGATATAGCCATTCTATGTACTACTGTATTGATTTTTTTGTATTTTGAATTTCTGCATTCAATATTCTGTTTCAGTGCATCTAGATGTGTTGTTTTTTTTTTTTGGGGGGGGGGGAGGGGGGTTGAATTTTGCTGATTGTACCTTTTTGGTCAGGATTGCCATGTTATGTATATTTGTATATTTCTGTATATTATTTTCCTTTGTTCCGCTACTCCCTTTACTCCTCTCAAGGCATCACGCTGAACCACCCATCTCCAAAGATGCTACCCACACTTGGTGATGGAGCCTTCACTACTACCGCTCCCAAACTGTGGAATAAACTACCATTATCTCTTCGTAATCAACAATCTGTCGATATGTTTAAAACACTGCTCAAAACTCACCTATCTCTGTCAAGTGCATTTGAACAATATTTCTGTCAAGTGCATTTGAACATGTACAAATATATGGAAAATGCACTATATGAATTCAGTATTATTATTATCTCTGTCAAGCGCATTTGAACATGTATATGGAAAATGCGCTATATAAATACATTATTGTTATTATTATCATTATTATAAACCTAATCATGTATCTTTTCCTAATTTATTTCCCAGGTACATTCAGCGTTTTGATCCATTTGTTGTATTTGTTTAGGATTTGATTCCAATTCTGACAAGTCACTTCCTAAGCCCATGTAGCACTTATTGCTGCAATCCAATCAACAATAATTATTTACTGCCTTGCAAACCCTAACAAACTGTATATCATTGACAAGAGTGTTGTCTATCGTAATTTAGTTTGTCTATTACTAAGTATATTTTATAACTTAGATCAAATTTATAAGAAAATTAAGAGAAGGCCATATGGAACACCCCAGATTGCAGAGTAGGGCTCTCAAAACCAAAGATAAATATGTACATGTAAGCAGGCTTCGTACCTGCAAGCTTTTGGGCTTGTAAGCTTTCACACTTTGCGCTCTTAGTTCAGGGGTACTTTTTACTAACAACCTATCACATCCCTGATTACTCTTTTTGGACAGATCTTTTCAAGAAGTTACTGACCCGGACGTAGCAGATTAAGCCCTGATTAAGTCTTTTTTGTGTTTCAATAGATTACTATCATGGGGAGGCAAACAGATTGATCCCCCGTAGCAGACTTGGCCCTGATTTATCTGTTTTTTGTCTTTCAATAGATTGTTGTCATGGGGAGGCAAACAGATTGATCCCCTCGGAGTGGACTACATCCTACAGAAGCTGGGCTTCTCTCACGCTAGAGTCACTATTCCCAAATGGTGCCAGAGGGGAACTATGGACCCTATGGACAAGACACTAGCACTACTCATGGAAAAACTCATCAAATTTATCAAGGAGACAGACTGAGTACACATGAGTCACTAACTGTAAATGGTGTCGGGGAGACGTGGTGCCTGTTGGACAAGACACTAGCGCTACTCATGGAAAAACTCATCAAATTTATCAAGGAGACAGACTGAGTACACATGAGTCACTATCTGTAAATAGTGTCGGTGAGACGTGGTGCCTGTTGGACAAGACACTAGCGCTACTCGTGGAAAAACTCATCAAATTTATCAAGGAGACAGACTGAGTACACATGAGTCACTATCTGTAAATGGTGTCGGTGAGACGTGGTGCCTGTTGGACAAGACACTAGCGCTACTCATGGAAAAACTCATCAAATTTATCAAGGAGACAGACTGAGTACACATGAGTCACTATCCGTACATAGTTCCAGAGTTGGGAGCTGTGGGCCCTGTTGACAAGAAACCAGCACTACTCATGGAAAAACTCATCAACTTCATTAAGAAGAGAGACTGAGTAAACATGGGTAACTATATATAGATGGTTCCATAGTGAGAGCTTTTGGCCCTATGGGTTGGACACTATAGCACTACTGACGGAGTGCACATGAGTCACCAACTGTAAATGGTGCCAGAGGGGTAGCTGTTGGGCCCATGGACACGACACTAGCACTACTCATGGACAAATTCATCAACTTTATAAAAGAGACAGACTGAACACTCATGCTGGTACCAACTGTAAATGGTGCCAGAGGGGAGCTGTAGGCCCTATGGATGAGACGCTTGCACTACTCATGGAAAAACTCTTCATTTCATCACGGAGACAGACTGAGTAAACGTGAGGCACCAACAATGATCTTCCTTTTTATGAAAATTGTTAATTAGGTTTACATTAAACCAGCCTAAACATAATCAGAAAGGAAAGAGAAAACAAATTTGCTACACAGAGAACAATGTGTTTCTCAAAAGGTATCTAATAGACATGATGGAGGTTATAAACTCTCAGTTGTTGAAGTATACTCCTCATATCTGTTTTATAAAGTGTAAACTTAAACAATATTTTAATATTAATATTTTATACTAAATATATGCATGGCCTTTATTAAGTTATATCAATATACTTCATGTATACTGTACAGGTCCATGTGTGACTTAGATCTTTGGTATGACATGGAAAGGTTTGCGATAACACTGTAATCTAAGTCTCAAAATGAGTTGGGTTAGGGACCCCAACTCATCTAGAGATTATCATTACATGGTGTTACCACAAACCTTACAATATCATATTTCCACCGTGCAAAGTTTCAAATCCTACTTATCTTTGGTAATGTTACACACCTTTGTTCCAACACCCCAACATGTACGTTCAGACACCCCTATGTTGAGCGGCCCCAATGTTCTGACACACCTAGTGTATAGACCATGTGAACCTAGTTTACAATAAGTGTGACCTTGTACATTCTTTAAGTATTCTGGCAGGCACTGTCCTACACAGGTCCTATGGGAAAGTTGACATTTTGTGTCATAATTTCCACATAAAACCAAGAGTTATGAAAGTAAAAGCTGGACAAGATGTGCCTCCTTTAATCATATCAAAAGTTGATACGAATTAGACAGTGCAATCTCCATAAAATATAAGATGTTATATTTTCTTCCATTGAGCTGTGTACAAATTGTGCCTGCACGAAGTCGAGGCTCTGTGGCTCTTTTGTAAACATGTGATGTCACGGGTCACACCGTCTATTGTCCTATTCCTAACCCCATCCCTAACCCAACCCTGAGGGGGGTTTTGGAATATATGGTTGTCGAAACATAAAGGTGTCTGGTTATAGAGCAGTCACTGACGTTACATGTACATGTTGTACATGTTGACATGTTTATTGTGATTATGATTTATTTATTACGCCGTTAAAAAAATACAGCAACAAAGCAGAACAATTACTGAGACCTGATGAACCACATCTGGTTTTGAAACAAAGAGAGTACTGGATAAAATATATAACACTTTATGCATAAATATTAATAACAGACAAGAAATAAACTAGAAAGAATTACACATACATGTACATCAATTATTTCAAATTTAAATATTAACCATTAGTAGTATTGGATGTGGGAGTAAAGCATGGACAAATTTCATAGAGCTGATTAACAACTCTCTGCTAAGCAGAAATGAGCAGGCTACCAATCACAAATGGTACGTGTGACATGGTAGTTTGGCTTGTAACCTTATTCTGGTAAGCATAATTTCGTTATGTTTAGCATATTTTTATGTTTAAGCAGCTCAATGAAATTGAGCCTAGGTTTTAATAGACGGAGGAGCATTGGAGAATTAACTTGTGAACATTATTATGTGAAGGCACATAAAAATATTATTTATAAATACCTCAGACAGTTTCGCTATTCCTATTGGTGGAGAGCACGTCACGTGGGTGTGTATAAACCTTTGTTTATGATCGGTCAAAAGTGTTAATTCATGGGCGTGACACGGGACCTTGCGCCTGTTCTTATAAGACAGTTTCTTCATTCCTATTGGTCAAGAGCAACGGCTGAAACAGTTGTGCCACATCATGCAGTACGCGCGACGAGCACAACATTCCCTTATAAGGAGTTGTTTACCCGAGGGCGGCGGAGGGCTTTACCATTTCATTGCTGGAGGGGTGTTGTGTTGAAAGAAATCATTTAACAATTAAAATTTTTTCACTTATTTTTCTTTTTGACCAAAGAGTGATGATGTTTTTGTCCGAAAAGGTATTTATGAATGGGAATCAAAGTGTGTTGAATCGGTTTTCAACTAGTGGTTTAAACCCGCCGAGGCCTGGTTCTGTATAATTTACCTCGACTTCGTCTCGGTAAAATTATCAAGAACCAGGCCTCGTTGGGATTAAACCACTAGTTGAAAACCTCTTCACCACACATTGATTCCCTTAGTAATCACACAAATCAACACAGAGAATAGGCACTAAATACTTTGCTTCCCGTGGTGTCCATATGCATATTTGTCAAGCAGCTAAACTGTACTTGACATACCGCTGAAAATTGATGCCAAATTTTATACCTACCGATAGTGGACTTTTGTTTTACATGGGTTTTGTGTAATAAATGTACATTTTATCTTTTTTATTTAAAGGGAAATGGTTGCTAACTGCCTACTAAACAACACGACTTGTGGTATAAGTGAAATGAAAAAAAAAAAGAAAAAAAAAAAAAGGAAGATTATTCCAACATTAAACATTAATTCAATCCCCTTATGGTTGTTGTGTGTTTGACCAGCTTTTACTCGGGGCTTTAGCTTACAAATGTCAAAGGCACTGGACAATAATTTCCAAAGAAATTTCTCACTTGGTGTGTCCAAACATATATGAATATAATAAACAAATCTCCGGAATTTTTGAATCAACTGATCAATGAAGTTGCAAGAAAATAATGAAAGAAAAATCACACTTCCTGCATAAATTTGTGTGGCTTAAAAGGGCTTCTGTATTCTGTATTATTGTAAGCTAAAAATTATGTATATAATTATCGATTGCTAACGTCATGAAATGCTGACCAATTAGAGCAACGAATGCATCAAAACGCCATCGAAAGTCCACCAGTTCGCAGGCTCGTTATATTTTACCATATCCAATATGTAGCAGAGGGTGTCTCCCCCCCCCCCCGCCATCCCCCGCCCAAAATGTTCTACCTCCTAGAAATACCCCTAAAATCCTATGGAAAAAAAAATACAAAAAACAGCGATTCCCATTGCATAGTAAGTACACGGACGGGACGGGGGGGGGGGGGGGTTGGGGGGGGGGGGGGGGTTGGGGGTAGCCCTATAATATCACTCTTCATCTGTGCTGTGTACTGTATAATACGAAAATGTAAAGCCGCGGGGGGGGGGGGCGGGCGGCTGGCAATGGTAATATAGGTGAAGGCTACCTTTTTTTAAGCCGTGGACGATTGTGCAAAAATTGGCACAACCCTGACTTGTTTTTAAACTCTGCCTTGTTTTTACACCCTGCCTTGTTTTACTGAAATGGTTCGAGTAATTAATTTTGTAGTTTTCTTTCAACAGTAACATTGTAATTATATTTTTTGTTTTCTACTAGGGAATGGGTGGGATGAGTCTTTGAAGCTTGTACTATTAGTATTTCTTTATACCAGTTTAATGAAATATAATATAAAAATAATATCGAAGTCTTTTAAAGACAGTGGACACTATTGGTAATTGTCAAAGACCAGTCTTCTCACTTGGTATATCTCAACATATGCATAAAATAACAAACCTGTGCAAATTTGAGCTCAATCGATGGTCAAGTTTGCGAGATAATAATGAAAGAAAAAACACCCTTGTCACAATAAGTTGTGTGCTTTCTGATGCTTGATTTCGATACCTCAAATTCTAAACTTGAGGTCTCGAAATCAAATTCGTCTAAAATGACTTCTTTCTCGAAAACTGCGTCACTTCAGAGGGAGCTGTTTAATTCTCACAATGTTTTATACCATCAACCTCTCCCCATTACTCGTAATCAAGAAAGGTTTTATGGTTATAATTATTTTGGGTAATTACCAATAGTGTCCACTGCCTTTAAAGCGCACGTATCTACCAAATAAGGTACTCAAGGCGCTGAGTTTGAAGTTATACTGGATACTATTGGTAAAATGTCAAAGACGAATCTCCTCACTTGATGTATTTCAACCTATGCATAAAATAACAAACCTGTGAAAATTTGAGCTCAATTGGTCATCGAAGTTGCGAGATAATAATGCAAGAAAAAACACCCTTGTAACAATAAGTTGTGTGCTTGCTGATGCTTGATTTCGAGACCTCAAATTCTAAACTTGAGGTCTCGAAATCAAATTCGTTTAAAATTACTTCTTTCTCGAAAACTGCGTCACTTCAGAGGGAGCTGTTTAATTCTCACAATGTTTTATACCATCAACCTTTCCCCATTACTCGTAATCAAGAAAGGTTTTATGATTAATATAATTATTTTGAGTAATTACCAATAGTGTCCACTGCCTTTATATGATTTGGCTACTTTTTGTAACACAAAACACAATGTTCACAGATTGATATTCATAATCACAGATTGATATTAAACCTCTACGGTTTGACGATTATTAGAAAGCTTATCTTAAAATATTACTTGCTGGGTTGATATCATTTTTTGAGAAATGAGTAAGTAATATGTTAAGGGAAGCTTTCTACCATCATTATCTTCAAACTGTGTAAGTTTAATGTAAATCTGTGGACACTACAAAAAGTACCCAGACTCTTTAACAGAAAATCATCGACCTACTAGGATGTATAATGTGTGTGCTTATAAAACACGAATGTGTATTAATGTATAGCATTAATTTATAAATGTTTTTACAAGTGTATGCGTGATAGTACTAGAACATGATCTCAAATCAAGCAGTTTTGCAATATCTTGATTTTGTAGATTTGTTGATGTCATGAAAAATAATGGTTTAAGTACAACTACCGTACATCTTTCTTTATTTGATAAAAAAAGCAAATTACGAATCAGTTTATTGTCTTTTTGTGCAAAGTGTTGTTGGGCAGATAAGTTTATCTGTATCTTAACTAAAACTTGCTGAGCAGACGAAGTTACCTGTCTCCAAAAACAAGCTTGCTTAGCAGATGAATTTACCTGTCCCCAGCCCAAATTTGCTTAGCGGATGACTTAATCTGTTTTATAGTTCAGCTTAACAAAAGAAGCAATTGAATAGCGCTTTTCCTTGGTACTGCTCTTGACATCAGAAGCTATGACAGTTAGGGATTGGGCATGTGGTTTTTCTCCTGGTCAGCTGGATCTCTCTATTGTTAAGAGATTTGTAGTTGACAAAATAAGCAATTTAATAGCGCTAATCCGCGGTATACTCTTGACAATAGAAACTACCACATTCGCTGCAAGGATTGGGCATGTGGTTTCTTCTCCTGGCTGGCTGAATCTCTCTTTTGTTAAAAGATTTATAGTCTACAAAGATCTTTTGTACCACTATTTGCTTAGCAGATGAGGTTATCTGTCCCCGGGCTAAAGGTTGCTTAGAGGATGAGTTTACCTGCCCCTACCGAAACTTGCTTAGCAGATAAGTTTTTTGTCTCTCATCCAAAGCTTGCTTAGCAGATGAGTTTACCTGTCCCACTACCGAAACCTGCTTAGCAGATGAGTTTATCCGTCTCCTGACCAAAGTTTGCTTAGAGGACGAGTTTACCCTAAACCCCTACCGAAACTTGCTTAGCAGATAAGTTTATTTGTCTCTCGTCCAAAGATTGCTTGTAGCAGATGAATTTACCTGTCCGCGTACCGAAACCTGCTTAGCAGATGAGTTTATCTGTCTCTCAACCGTTGCTGCTTAGCAGATGAGTTTACCTGTCCCGCTACCGAAACTTGCTTAGCAGATAAATTTATTTGTCTCTCATCCAAAGCTTGCTTTTAGCAGATGAGTTTACCTGTCTGACTACCGAAACTTGCTTAGCAGATGAGTTTATCTGTCTTTCAACCAAAGCTTGCTTAGCAGATGAGTTTACCTGTTCCCTACTAAAACCTGCTTCGCAGATGAGTATCGGTCCCCTACTGAAACTTGCTTAGCAGACATTGTTATTTGTCTCTCATCCAAAGCTTGCTTGTGGCAGATGCGTTTACCTGTCCGACTACCGAAACCTGCTTAGCAGATGAGTTTATCTGTCTGTAGCTTGCTTAGCAGATGAGTTTACATGTCCCCTACCAAAACTTACTTAGCAGATTAGTTTCCCTTCTCCCAGGCAAACTTGCTTAATAGTTTATCTGCTTTTCAACCAAAGTTTGCCTAGTAGATAAGTTTACATGTCTCCTAACCCAAGCTTGCTTAGCAGATGAGTTAACCTGTCCACCTACCCAAACTTGCTCAGCAGATAAAATTATCTGTCTCTTAACCAAAGGTATAGCAGTTGAATTTACCTGTTCGTCTCCCAAAGCTTGCTTAGCAGATGAGTTTATCTGCCACCCAACACCGAAGCTTGCTTAACGGATTCATGAGTTCGCCTGTCTCCTTCCCAGATTTGTTTAGCAAATAATTGTATGTCTCTCAACCAAAGTTTGCTGATCAGATTAGTTTACCTGTCTCAAAAAAACAAGCTTGCTTAGCAGCTGAGTTTACTTGTCCCCCTTACTCATGCCCTTCCCAAGCTTGCTGAACAGATACGTTAATCTGTCTCTTATACTAAAATCTGCTGAGCAGACGTGGTTACCTGTCTCCAAAAACAAGCTTGCTTAGCAGATGAGTTTACCTGCCCCAAACCCAAGTTTGCTTAGCAGATGACCTAATTTGTTTTGTAGTTGAGCTTAACAAAAGAAGCAATTAAAAAACGCTTTTCTTTGGTACTGCTCTTGACATCAAAAGCTATTACAAGTAGGGATGAGTTTACATGTCCCCTACCAAAACTTACTTAGCAGATTAGTTTCCCTTCTCCCAGGCAAACTTGCTTAATAGTTTATCTGCTTTTCAACCAAAGTTTGCTTAGTAGATAAGTTTACATGTCTCCTAACCCAAGCTTGCTTAGCAGATGAGTTAACCTGTCCACCTACCCAAACTTGCTCAGCAGATAAAATTATCTGTCTCTTAACCAAAGGTATAGCAGTTGAATTTACCTGTTCGTCTCCCAAAGCTTGCTTAGCATATAAGTTTATCTGTCTACCCAAACTGGCTTAGCTGATGAATTTATCTGTTTTATAGTTGAGCTGAACAAAAGAAGCATTTGAATAGCGCTAATCCGTGGTAGTGCTCTTGACAATAGAAGCTACCACCAATGCTGCAGAGATTGTGCATGTGGTTTCTGCTGGCTGGATCTCTCAATTGTTAAGAGATTTGTAGTTGACAAAGATCTTTTGTACCACTAGGGTAGTACTTGCTTAGCAGATAAGTTTATTTGTCTCTCATCCAAAGCTTGCTTGTTGCAGATGAGTTTACCTGTCCGACTACCGAAACCTGCTTAGCAGATGAGTTTACCTGTTTCCTGACCAAAGCTTGCTTAGAGGATGACTTTACCTGTGCCCTTTCTGAAACTTGCTTAGCAGATAAGTTTATTTGTCTCTCATCCAAAGCTTGCTTGTAGCAGATGAGTTTACCTGTCCGACTACCGAAACCTGCTTAGCAGATGAGTTTATCTGTTTCTCTACCAATGCTTGGTTAGCAGTTGAGATTACCTCTCCCCCTACCGAAACTTGCTTAGCAGATAAGTTTATTTGTCTCTCATCCAAAGCTTGGCTAGCAGATGACTTAACCTGTCCCACTACCGAAACCTGCTTAGGAGATGAGTGTATCTGTCTCCTGACCAAAGCTTGCTTAGAGGATGAGTTTACCTGCCCCCTACCGAAACTTGCTTAGCAGATCAGTTTATTTGTCTCTCCCCCAAAGCTTACTAGTAGCAGATGAGTCTACCTGTCCGACTACCGAAACCTGCTTAGCAGATGAGTTTATTTTTTCTTATCCAAAGCTTGCTTAGCAGATGAGTATATCTGTCGCCCAACACACAAGCTTGCTTAACGGATTCATGAGTTAACCTGTCTCCTTTTCCACATTTATTTCGCAGATATTTGTATGTCTCTCAACCAAAGCTTGCTTATCATGTTAGTTTACCTGTATCCCAAACTAAGCTTGACTAGCAGTTGAGTTTACCTGTCCCCCTACCCATGCCCTTCCCAAGCTTGCTGAGCAGATAAGTTTATCTGTCTTATAACTAAAGCGTGCTGAGCAAACGAGGTTATCTGTCTCCAAAACAAGCTTGCTTGGCAGATGAGTTTACCTGTCCCCAACCCAAATTTGCTTAGTTGATGACTTAATCTGTTTTAAAGTTGAGCAACAAATAGAAGCATATGAATAGCGCTTTTCCTTGGTACTGCTCTTAACATCAGAATCTACATAGTTAGGAATTGGGCATGTGGTTTTTCTCCTGACTGGCTGGATCTCTCTATTGTTAAGAGATTTGTAGTTGATAAATATCTTTTGTACCACTAGGGTACCATTTGCTTAGCAGACGACTTTATCTGTTCCCCTACCCAAACTTGCTTAGCTGATGACTTTTTCAGTTTTAAAGTTGAGCTGAACAAAATAAGCAATTGAATAGCACTACTCCGTGGCCATGCTCTTAACAATAGCTATCACAGTCGCTGCAGAGATTGGGCATGTGTTTTCTTTTCCTGGCTGCTGGATCTCTCTTTTGTTGAGAGATTTATAGTTGACAAAGATCTTTTGTACTACTAAGTTAATACGTGCTTAGCAGATGAGTTTAATTGTCTCCCTACCCAAACTTGCTTTAATAGCTGATGACTTCATCTGTTTTGTAGTTGAGCTGAACAAAAGAAGCAATTGAATAGCGCTGATCCGTGGTAGTGCTCTTGACAATAAAAGCTACCACAGTCGCTGCAGAGATTGGGCAAGTGGTTTCTTCCCCTGGCTGGCTGGATCTCTCTATTGTTAAGAGATTAGTTTTTGACAAATATATTTTGTACCACAAGGGTACTACTTACTTGCTTAGCAGATGAGTTTATTTGTCTCCTGATTACAGCTTGCATAGATGATTAGTTAACCTGCCCCCTACCAAACTTGCTTGGCAGATAAGTTTATTTGTCTTTCATCCAAAACTTGCTGAGCAGATGAGTTCACCTGTCCGACTACCGAAACCTGCTTAGCAGATGAGTGTATCTGTCTCCTGACCAAAGTTTGCTTAGAGGATGAGTTACCTGTCCCCAACTGAAACTTGCTTAGCAGATAAGGTTATTTGTCTCTCATCCAAAGTTTGCTTGTAGCAGATGAGTTTACCTGTCGACTACCGAAACCTGCTTAGCAGATGAGTTTACCTGTTTCCTGACCAAAGCTTGCTTAGAGGATGAGCTTACCTGTGCCATTTCTGAAACTTGCTTAGCAGATAAGTTTATTTATCTCTTATCCAAAGTTTGCTTGTAGCAGATGAGTTTACCTGTCCGACTACCAAAAACTGCTTAGCTGATGAGTTTATCTGTTTCTCAACCAATGCTTGGTTAGCAGTTGAGTTTACCTCTCCCCTTCCGAAACTTGCTTAGCAGATAAGTTCATTTGTCTCTCATCCAAAGCTTGCTTAGCAAATGAGTTTACCTGTCCCACTACCGAAACCTGTCTAGCAGATGAGTTTATCTGTCTCCTGACCAAAGCTTGCTTAGAGGATGAGTTTACCTGCCCCCTACCGAAACTTGCTTAGCAGATAAGTTTATTTGTCTCTCGTCCAAAGATTGCTTGTAGCAGATGAGTTTACCTGTCCGACTACTGAAAATTGCTTAGCAAATAAGGTTATTTGTCTCTCATCCAAAGCTTGCTTGTAGCAGATGATTTTACAACAACAAAAGAAGCAATTGAATAGCGCTTTTCCTTGGTACTGCTCTTGACATCAGAAGCTATTACAGTTAGGGATTGGGCATGTGGTTTCTTCTCCTGGCTGGCTGGATCTCTCTATTGTTAAGCTTTGGATGAGAGAAAAAATAACCTTATCTGCTAAGCAAGTTTCAGTAGGGGACAGGTAATAAACTCATCCTCTGAGCAAGCTTTGGTCAGGAGACGAATAAACTCTTCTGCTAAGCATGTTTCGGTAGTCGGACAGGTAAACGCATTTGCTAACCAAGCTTTGGGTGAGAGACAAATAAACCTATATGCTAAGCAAGTTTCGGTAGGAGGACAGGTAAACTCATCTGCTAAGCAAGCATTGGTTGAGAGACAGATAAACTCATCTGCTAAGCAGGTTTCGGTAGTGGGACAGGTAAACTCATCTGCTACAAGCACGCTTTGGATGAGAGACAAATAAACTTGTCTGCTAAGCAAGTTTTAGTAGGGGACAGGTAACCTCATCCTCTATACAAGCTTTGGTCAGAAGACAGATAAACTCATCTGCTAAGCAGGTTTCGGTAGTGAGCAGGTAAACTCATTTACTAAGCAAGCTTTGGATGAGAGACAAATTAACGTATCTGCTAAGCAAGCTCTGTAGGGGACAGGTAAACTCATCTGCTAAGCAAGCTGGGGAAGAACATGGGTAGGGGGACAGGTAAACTCAAGTGCTAATCAAGCTAGTTTGGGAGACAGGTAAACTTATCCGTTAAGCAAGCTTTGGTGTTGGGCGACAGATAAACTCTTCAGCTAATCAAGGTTTGGATGAGAGACAAGTAAACTAATCTGCTAAGCAAGTTTTGGGAGACGAACAGGTAACTTCAACTGCTAAGTAACCTTTGGTTAAGAGACAGGTAAACTCTTCTGCAAAGCAAGTTTTAGTAGGGGAAAAAGTAAACTAAGCAAGCTTTGGTTGAGAGACAGATAAACTCATCTGCTAAGCATGTTTCGGTAGTCGGACAGGTAAACTCATCTGCTACAAGCAAGCTTTGGATGAGAGACAAATAAACTTATCGGCTAAGCAAGTTCCAATAGGGGACAGGTAAACTCATCTTCTAAGCAGGTTTCGGTAGTGGGACAGGTAAACTCATCTGCTACTATGCGAACTGGTTGAGAAGCATATTTGCTAAACAAATCTGGGAAGCAGACAGGTTAACTCATAAAACCGTTAAGAAAGCTTTTGTGATGGGCGACAGATAAACTCATCTGCTAAGCAAACTTTGGATGAGAGACAGAATAACCTCATCTACCAAAAGCAGGTCTCGGTAGTGGGACAGGTAAACTCACCTGCTACAAGCAAGCTTTGCATGAGAGACAAATAAACTAATCTGCTAAGCAAGTTTTGAGAGACGAACAGGTAAATTCAACTGCTAAGTAACCTTTGGTTAAAAGACAGATATTTTTTATCTGCTAAGCAAGTTTGGGTAGGTAGACATGTAAACTTATCTACTAGGCAAACTTTAGTTGAGAAGCAAATTAATTATAGAGCAAGTTTACCTAAGAGAAGGTAAACTCATTTGGTAAGCAAGTTTCGTAGAGGAAAAGGTAAACTCATCTGCGAAGCAGGTTGTTAGTAGGGGAACAGGTAAACTCATCTGCTAAGTAAGCTTTGGTTGAGAGACAGATAAACTCATCTGATGAGCAGGTTTCGGTAGTCGGAGAGGTAAACTCATATGCTATAAGCAAGCTTTGGATGAGAGACAAATAAACTTATCTGCTAAGCAAGTTTCAGTAGGGGACTGAAAAAAAATCATCCTCTAAGCAAGCTTTGGTCAGTAAACAAATAAACTCATATGCTAAGCAGGTTTCGGTAGTGGGACAGTTAAACTCATCTGCTAAGTTAAACTCATCTGGATGAGAGACAAATAAGCTTATCTGCTTAGCAAGGCTCGGTAGGGGGCAGGTAAACTCATCCTCTAAGCAACCTTTAGTCAGGAGACAAATAAACTCATCTGTTTAGCAAGTAAGTAGTATCCTTTGTACAAAATGTATTTGTCAAAGACTAATCTCTTAACAATAGAGAGATCCCGCCAGCCAGGAGAAGAAACCACATGCCCAATCTCTGCAGCAACTGTGGTAGCTTCTATTGCTAAGAGCAGTACCAAGTACCAGCGCTATTCAATTGCTTCTTTTGTTCAGGTCAACTTTTAAACAGATAAAGTCATCAGCTAAGCAAGTTTGGGTAGGGAGACAATTAAACTCATCTGCTAAGCACGTTTGCCAACTACAATTCTCTTAACAAAAGAGAGATTCAGCCAGCCAGGAGAAGAAACCACATGCCCAATCTCTGCAGCGACTGTGATAGCTACTATTGTTAAGAGCATGACCACAGATTAGTGCTATTCAATTGATTCTTTTGTTAAGCTCAACTATAAAACAGATAAACTCATCTGCTGAGCAAGTGGTAACATGTTGATAAAAAAGATCGTTGTCAACTACAAATCTCTTAAAAATCGAGAGATCCAGCCAGCCAGGAGAAAAAAACCACATGCCCAATTCAATTCAATTTATTTATTTCTGTCAATTCAATTTATTTATTTCTGTGATGAAATAAATAAATTGAATTGAATTGAATTGAGGGGGTTTCTGACCGGACTGTTGGCGGTCAACAGCGCGTCCTGGACCAGCAAATCCTTCACAGCGACGGTTGTTTTCTGATGCTCAGAAGGATTTCGTGTTTGGAAAAAATTGTCAGTGTCTGAGTCTCATCTGTTTTCACGATTCACGCCTCCGCAAACTTGCGAAGATGCCCCTACGGAAGAAACAGCGTCCGAAGAATAACTTTTGGGGCGACTTTTATACATAGACTCAGTTTTTGTGTCTCTGCTATAATTCTATCTGTTTTACTATCTCCTCCATCATCTTAAAGACACCTGACACTTTTGGTAATTGTCAAAGACCAGTCTTCTCACTTGTGGTGTATCCAAACATACGCATACAATTAACAAGCCCGTGAAAATTTGAGCTCAATTATTGGTCGTTGAAGTTGCGAGTTAACTCTATGAAGAAAAAAAAACTGTCACACGAAGTTGCGCACTTTCAGATGCTTGTTTTCGAGACCTCAAATTCTAAATCTGAGGTCTCGAAATGAAATTCGTGGAAAAAAGTTCTTTCTCGAAAACTACTTCACTTAAGAAGGGCCGTTTCTATGAACTGTCAACCTCTCCCCATTACTCGAATAACAAGTAAGGTTTTATGCTAAAAACTATTTTGAGTAAATACCAATAGTGTCCACTGCCTTTAAAGGTGTGTTAAACTTTGACCTACGTTTATAAATAGCCAATTGGATTTAAATCGTACTCTGATGAAAAGAAAGTACATGACTATCACTGTTTGGGATATGGGTGCATCCTTCTCAAGCCGTCACTAGTTAAGTATATATTGAGAGAAATCCGTTACTGTTTCAAAACTTATTTCCCCTTCAGGTTTGAAAGACGAAGATACAGCACTATATCAATCACGGTATTCTAAAATGCATAACATATACTTAGTGCAAGTTAAATGCAACCACCGTACATAAACCATGCAGCTCGACGGTCTTTTCTTTGGAATCTTTCAGACACAATGAGTTGAACTCTACTGCGTTTCATCCATTGAGGAAAGTGACTTTAGAACTGCGTCGGGAATACCGCAAAAAAATGTGCTTTTATAATAGCTGGCAAAAACTGCATTATTATGGAAAGCAGATAGGCCTATGTGCATTCATGCAACACCGATGTTAACAGGAAAATCAGCCACTGCAATAAACGGCCATCGACACGGAAGTTGTATGCAAGTATATGTACATGTATTGTATTTTATAGGCCCCTATGTTTTATAAAGTCTGTACGATTCAATGTTTGGAAGTCTGGTTTGCCGATGTGAATGCCAGCCGTTGTTCCTACATGTGGAATGCTCCAGCGTCGCATTCAGTGTAAGTCAAGTGTTTGTACAATTTTTATTATTAGTGCTTACTGTGATAACATGCCGGCAAGATGCAGCTTGATAATCATAGGCCTACATGATGAAGTATGGCACATTGGCCATTGATAATCGAGTTTATTTCAGAAAGATTGATATTTTGTCCAAAAGTTGTCTCATCCAATTTGTGCACGCATGACAAGTTTAAAGAGGGCGTTTTCGTCATTTCATTGCAATTGAGATTGTTTTAATTTCGAATGTGTTAAAAAGGTTTTATTCACTATTAATGTACTATTGTTTTACTTTAAGGTAAAATTGCAAGATTTTTTTTTACCAACTTGGTATGGTGGTAGAATTAGAGTTATACCTGCATTGTCATTCAAGCGATTTGCATACAACCTTTTATCCTTTCAGAACTGTGTTTACTCGTGATGATGAGTGGAAGCTGATCCTCCACAATTGAAGCAACTGGACGTGGAATACCCCCCCCCCCCCCTACACACCACACGCCTCTCCTCTCAAACATAGTTCAATCACCGTCAGTAGTAACAAAAAAACTAAACATCTTTCAGCAAAGACAATGGAAACAAAAAGAACTGGCACTGACTCAACAGACAAACTCCAACTTACAGACCTACCTGTTGAAATATTTGCCTTAATATTTAAATATCTGAGTGTGGTAGATATGAGTCACGTGGCATCCTGCAACAGACGTTTGCGTTATGTAGCAAATACAGATTTAATCTGGCGCCCTCTGTGTCTAAGAAATGGATGGGAACGCTATGGTAGCATTACCGATCTCACTAAGGAAATCCCGTACACACCCCAGGATGTAAGTGGCGGACGGAATGACGTGTCATTCAATATGGCTGCCATAGTCAGGCAGGACTCAACGATGGATCTTGTTGCTACGTGCAGATGGAAGGAAATTTACATGAAAGCAAATCATCTTGAGAATAACTGGAAGAACAAACGTTTTCATGTCAGCAATTTAAAACCTAGAGACATGGACGCAGGGCTGCACAGTCGATCAGTTGTACGTAAGGTGGTTATCGACAAAGACTGCCTGGTGGTTGTAATGTCGAACGAAACAATCCAAATATGGGATGTTAAAACTCAAACTTGTCGACACCTTATTCCAGCTTTCGGTGAACGTGTCGCGTGTTTAAGCGTCTTTAATGGTAAAACTGCTGTCGGTTCTAGAAACGAGGTGATTCGTATTTTCAGTATTGAGACTGGAGAGATATTGCACGTCAAGCAGGAACGAACCAATACAGATTATATGGACCGATTATTCATGGATACAGAGTTAGTAATCAGTGTAGCTATACCGTTGTTTATCACAGAAGATAATGCTAAACACAAACATATCAACGTATGGAATGTTGAAGATGGAGCACTTCGTCATACCTTTAAGATCGATGTAGAGGGGGCCATTTTGAGAGATGTTGACTACCGGGATAAGATGGTGGTTGGTGCGTACAGTGATAAGTGTCTTCGACTCTGGGATGCAGTCACTGGTGATTGTCTGCTGCAGCCTTTAAGATATAATTGTGAAGGAATTTCAAAGAGCTTGTCCTGTTGCCTTGGTAACAGCATTATTGCTTTGGCTGATTTCGATGGAATGATGTTTTTTGTTTGGAATAAACAATCGGGGGAGTGTGTGACGTCAGTTTCGATTTTAAAGGACTATAAATGTCAGGTAGGCTTGCCAGGGACTTGTGAGGCAGTTGACGATTTAACTGTAGTTTACTTACAAAGTCGCTCGGGGCGTTACTTTAACCTGTATAACCATAAAGGAGAACTGTTGAAAAATCAGTATGATAAAACTCAGTGTTATTGGAAACAACCAATATGTATTTGTTGTTACCGTAAAACATTTCTTGTTCAAGGATTGCATGGTTGTGAAATGTGTGGCATTTACAAAACTGTTTCACGTAACAGTCAGCAAATATGCCAATCAACACCTAAACGATTCAGGCTAGAGGCGAGTGATGATACCAAAATGATCACGTCTCTGGGCTCGAGGTTGACAATTTTTCATTACTGGTAAAGGTTATGACATGCCCAGCGGCTACGTTTCAAATCTAAACGCCCAAGAGCCCGTCTTACTACCACAGACTATTTTAGCGCTTATTGAAAAGCAGGTGATTCTACACTCGTGAGCGCCTACTTCTGTTTATAGTGCCCGTTGTCGATTGGGCAGGACGCATATTCCAAACCTCAACGTGGTCTCACTTTGCAATTTTGGATCATTGTAAATTTGTCACAAAGTGTTTCCAATATCAAACGAAGCCCAGAGCTTTGAACTAACCAATAGGTCTCAATTACACCATTCTTCTTAATAATATTAATAATCTTTAGAGTCATACCAAGAAGAGAAAGGGAACATTGGAAGTAATTAAATTAAGTAAATTTATTTTGGTTTGGGGAGCATGTAGAACAAACACAGTCAACAAAATATTATGACTCCGGGGACCAATAATTAGAACTGTAGTAAAGCACACACAAACACAATTTTAGGAGACAGGGCTAACGTAATCAGCCAAAATGTGTGACTGGTTCCCAGCGAATTTGTGCTTAACAGAAAGAAAAAAATTGATTTTGTGTTAATTAATGTAATTAAAGGAACACGTTGCCTTGGATCGGTCGAGTTGGTCTTTGAAAAACGTTTGTAACCGTTTTTTATAAAATGCATATGGGTAGAAAGATGTTGTAAAAGTAGAATACAATGATCCACACAAACATGCCTCGAAATTGCGTGGTTTTCCTTTTACCTCGTCGACTAACACGTCGGCCATTTATGGGGGTCAAAATTTTGACTCCCATAAATGGCCGACGGTGATAGTTCGCACAGTAGAAGGAAAACCACGCAATTTCGAGGCAAACTTGTGTGGATCATTGTATGCTACTTTTAAAACATCTTTTCAACCATATGCATTATATAAAAAACGGTTAAAAACGCTTTTGTTTTGACCAACTCGTCCGATCCAAGGCAACGTGTTCCTTTAATGTAATTATATAATAGACTTTACAAGTATTGAACATGGAGGCCCTTTTCGAAACCACGGCTTTGGATTTGGTTTCGGCTTTAGGCTCTGTCCTCCCATCTGAAGCCCTGAGCGCGTACGCAAAGCACGCACAATCAACGAGAAAACAACTCAAACAAAGGTTAAATTTTCCTAAGAAAAAAAAAATCTTAGTAAAAAAAAAAAATCAGAAAACAAAATTCTTAAGTAAATAAAAGCCACACAATTCTTAATAGTTTTCTTCTTCAGTTTACATATACGGTGTACTAGAAATATTTTGACTAAATAATATTACAACTTGGAACGAGGATGCCTATAGGCTCCGCCCGATTTTGTTTCACCATTTTATAAGCTTAGCCGAAGGATAATAAAAGTGAAAACCCACAAGTTTGATCATGCTGATTGCCTCTTTAACCTGAGACAGATGTTCAAAAGGCACTGGACATCCTTGGTTTTCATCGCCCAGCACTCTCACTAAGTTGCATCCCAACAAAATAAAATAACAAATCTATGAAAATTTGAACTCTTTGGTCATGAAGTTACAGGAGAATACATAGTTAGGCCTACGCCTGAAGTATTTTAATATCTTGGGTGAGATTACCTCTTTTCAAAAAACTACGTCGCTTTTCAGAGGGAGCCCACAATTTGTTGTAACAGCTCTCCATTTCTCTTAAGATGTTATGAGTAAAGTTTTCCAATGCCCTTTTTTAACATTATTTTCTAGAGCATAAGTAGAAATCAAACAGACTTGCAAAGCTGTCGGTTCTAGAAACGAGGTGATTCGTATTTTCAGTATTGAGACTGGAGAGATATTGCACGTCAAGCAGGAACGAACCAATACAGATTATATGGACCGATTATTCATGGATACAGAGTTAGTAATCAGTGTAGCTATACCGTTGTTTATCACAGAAGATAATGCTAAACACAAACATATCAACGTATGGAATGTTGAAGATGGAGCACTTCGTCATACCTTTAAGATCGATGTAGAGGGGGCCATTTTGAGAGATGTTGACTACCGGGATAAGATGGTGGTTGGTGCGTACAGTGATAAGTGTCTTCGACTCTGGGATGCAGTCACTGGTGATTGTCTGCTGCAGCCTTTAAGATATAATTGTGAAGGTATTTCAAAGAGCTTGTCCTGTTGCCTTGGTAACAGCATTATTGCTTTGGCTGATTTCGATGGAATGATGTTTTTTGTTTGGAATAAACAATCGGGGGAGTGTGTGACGTCAGTTTCGATTTTAAAGGACTATAAATGTCAGGTAGGCTTGCCAGGGACTTGTGAGGCAGTTGACGATTTAACTGTAGTTTACTTACAAAGTCGCTCGGGGCGTTACTTTAACCTGTATAACCATAAAGGAGAACTGTTGAAAAATCAGTATGATAAAACTCAGTGTTATTGGAAACAACCAATATGTATTTGTTGTTACCGTAAAACATTTCTTGTTCAAGGATTGCATGGTTGTGAAATGTGTGGCATTTACAAAACTGTTTCACGTAACAGTCAGCAAATATGCCAATCAACACCTAAACGATTCAGGCTAGAGGCGAGTGATGATACCAAAATGATCACGTCTCTGGGCTCGAGGTTGACAATTTTTCATTACTGGTAAAGGTTATGACATGCCCAGCGGCTACGTTTCAAATCTAAACGCCCAAGAGCCCGTCTTACTACCACAGACTATTTTAGCGCTTATTGAAAAGCAGGTGATTCTACACTCGTGAGCGCCTACTTCTGTTTATAGTGCCCGTTGTCGATTGGGCAGGACGCATATTCCAAACCTCAACGTGGTCTCACTTTGCAATTTTGGATCATTGTAAATTTGTCACAAAGTGTTTCCAATATCAAACGAAGCCCAGAGCTTTGAACTAACCAATAGGTCTCAATTACACCATTCTTCTTAATAATATTAATAATCTTTAGAGTCATACCAAGAAGAGAAAGGGAACATTGGAAGTAATTAAATTAAGTAAATTTATTTTGGTTTGGGGAGCATGTAGAACAAACACAGTCAACAAAATATTATGACTCCGGGGACCAATAATTAGAACTGTAGTAAAGCACACACAAACACAATTTTAGGAGACAGGGCTAACGTAATCAGCCAAAATGTGTGACTGGTTCCCAGCGAATTTGTGCTTAACAGAAAGAAAAAAATTGATTTTGTGTTAATTAATGTAATTAAAGGAACACGTTGCCTTGGATCGGTCGAGTTGGTCTTTGAAAAACGTTTGTAACCGTTTTTTATAAAATGCATATGGGTAGAAAGATGTTGTAAAAGTAGAATACAATGATCCACACAAACATGCCTCGAAATTGCGTGGTTTTCCTTTTACCTCGTCGACTAACACGTCGGCCATTTATGGGGGTCAAAATTTTGACTCCCATAAATGGCCGACGGTGATAGTTCGCACAGTAGAAGGAAAACCACGCAATTTCGAGGCAAACTTGTGTGGATCATTGTATGCTACTTTTAAAACATCTTTTCAACCATATGCATTATATAAAAAACGGTTAAAAACGCTTTTGTTTTGACCAACTCGTCCGATCCAAGGCAACGTGTTCCTTTAATGTAATTATATAATAGACTTTACAAGTATTGAACATGGAGGCCCTTTTCGAAACCACGGCTTTGGATTTGGTTTCGGCTTTAGGCTCTGTCCTCCCATCTGAAGCCCTGAGCGCGTACGCAAAGCACGCACAATCAACGAGAAAACAACTCAAACAAAGGTTAAATTTTCCTAAGAAAAAAAAAATCTTAGTAAAAAAAAAAAATCAGAAAACAAAATTCTTAAGTAAATAAAAGCCACACAATTCTTAATAGTTTTCTTCTTCAGTTTACATATACGGTGTACTAGAAATATTTTGACTAAATAATATTACAACTTGGAACGAGGATGCCTATAGGCTCCGCCCGATTTTGTTTCACCATTTTATAAGCTTAGCCGAAGGATAATAAAAGTGAAAACCCACAAGTTTGATCATGCTGATTGCCTCTTTAACCTGAGACAGATGTTCAAAAGGCACTGGACATCCTTGGTTTTCATCGCCCAGCACTCTCACTAAGTTGCATCCCAACAAAATAAAATAACAAATCTATGAAAATTTGAACTCTTTGGTCATGAAGTTACAGGAGAATACATAGTTAGGCCTACGCCTGAAGTATTTTAATATCTTGGGTGAGATTACCTCTTTTCAAAAAACTACGTCGCTTTTCAGAGGGAGCCCACAATTTGTTGTAACAGCTCTCCATTTCTCTTAAGATGTTATGAGTAAAGTTTTCCAATGCCCTTTTTTAACATTATTTTCTAGAGCATAAGTAGAAATCAAACAGACTTGCAAAGCTGTCGGTTCTAGAAACGAGGTGATTCGTATTTTCAGTATTGAGACTGGAGAGATATTGCACGTCAAGCAGGAACGAACCAATACAGATTATATGGACCGATTATTCATGGATACAGAGTTAGTAATCAGTGTAGCTATACCGTTGTTTATCACAGAAGATAATGCTAAACACAAACATATCAACGTATGGAATGTTGAAGATGGAGCACTTCGTCATACCTTTAAGATCGATGTAGAGGGGGCCATTTTGAGAGATGTTGACTACCGGGATAAGATGGTGGTTGGTGCGTACAGTGATAAGTGTCTTCGACTCTGGGATGCAGTCACTGGTGATTGTCTGCTGCAGCCTTTAAGATATAATTGTGAAGGTATTTCAAAGAGCTTGTCCTGTTGCCTTGGTAACAGCATTATTGCTTTGGCTGATTTCGATGGAATGATGTTTTTTGTTTGGAATAAACAATCGGGGGAGTGTGTGACGTCAGTTTCGATTTTAAAGGACTATAAATGTCAGGTAGGCTTGCCAGGGACTTGTGAGGCAGTTGACGATTTAACTGTAGTTTACTTACAAAGTCGCTCGGGGCGTTACTTTAACCTGTATAACCATAAAGGAGAACTGTTGAAAAATCAGTATGATAAAACTCAGTGTTATTGGAAACAACCAATATGTATTTGTTGTTACCGTAAAACATTTCTTGTTCAAGGATTGCATGGTTGTGAAATGTGTGGCATTTACAAAACTGTTTCACGTAACAGTCAGCAAATATGCCAATCAACACCTAAACGATTCAGGCTAGAGGCGAGTGATGATACCAAAATGATCACGTCTCTGGGCTCGAGGTTGACAATTTTTCATTACTGGTAAAGGTTATGACATGCCCAGCGGCTACGTTTCAAATCTAAACGCCCAAGAGCCCGTCTTACTACCACAGACTATTTTAGCGCTTATTGAAAAGCAGGTGATTCTACACTCGTGAGCGCCTACTTCTGTTTATAGTGCCCGTTGTCGATTGGGCAGGACGCATATTCCAAACCTCAACGTGGTCTCACTTTGCAATTTTGGATCATTGTAAATTTGTCACAAAGTGTTTCCAATATCAAACGAAGCCCAGAGCTTTGAACTAACCAATAGGTCTCAATTACACCATTCTTCTTAATAATATTAATAATCTTTAGAGTCATACCAAGAAGAGAAAGGGAACATTGGAAGTAATTAAATTAAGTAAATTTATTTTGGTTTGGGGAGCATGTAGAACAAACACAGTCAACAAAATATTATGACTCCGGGGACCAATAATTAGAACTGTAGTAAAGCACACACAAACACAATTTTAGGAGACAGGGCTAACGTAATCAGCCAAAATGTGTGACTGGTTCCCAGCGAATTTGTGCTTAACAGAAAGAAAAAAATTGATTTTGTGTTAATTAATGTAATTAAAGGAACACGTTGCCTTGGATCGGTCGAGTTGGTCTTTGAAAAACGTTTGTAACCGTTTTTTATAAAATGCATATGGGTAGAAAGATGTTGTAAAAGTAGAATACAATGATCCACACAAACATGCCTCGAAATTGCGTGGTTTTCCTTTTACCTCGTCGACTAACACGTCGGCCATTTATGGGGGTCAAAATTTTGACTCCCATAAATGGCCGACGGTGATAGTTCGCACAGTAGAAGGAAAACCACGCAATTTCGAGGCAAACTTGTGTGGATCATTGTATGCTACTTTTAAAACATCTTTTCAACCATATGCATTATATAAAAAACGGTTAAAAACGCTTTTGTTTTGACCAACTCGTCCGATCCAAGGCAACGTGTTCCTTTAATGTAATTATATAATAGACTTTACAAGTATTGAACATGGAGGCCCTTTTCGAAACCACGGCTTTGGATTTGGTTTCGGCTTTAGGCTCTGTCCTCCCATCTGAAGCCCTGAGCGCGTACGCAAAGCACGCACAATCAACGAGAAAACAACTCAAACAAAGGTTAAATTTTCCTAAGAAAAAAAAAATCTTAGTAAAAAAAAAAAATCAGAAAACAAAATTCTTAAGTAAATAAAAGCCACACAATTCTTAATAGTTTTCTTCTTCAGTTTACATATACGGTGTACTAGAAATATTTTGACTAAATAATATTACAACTTGGAACGAGGATGCCTATAGGCTCCGCCCGATTTTGTTTCACCATTTTATAAGCTTAGCCGAAGGATAATAAAAGTGAAAACCCACAAGTTTGATCATGCTGATTGCCTCTTTAACCTGAGACAGATGTTCAAAAGGCACTGGACATCCTTGGTTTTCATCGCCCAGCACTCTCACTAAGTTGCATCCCAACAAAATAAAATAACAAATCTATGAAAATTTGAACTCTTTGGTCATGAAGTTACAGGAGAATACATAGTTAGGCCTACGCCTGAAGTATTTTAATATCTTGGGTGAGATTACCTCTTTTCAAAAAACTACGTCGCTTTTCAGAGGGAGCCCACAATTTGTTGTAACAGCTCTCCATTTCTCTTAAGATGTTATGAGTAAAGTTTTCCAATGCCCTTTTTTAACATTAATTTCTAGAGCATAAGTAGAAATCAAACAGACTTGCAAAGCTGGTCTATTTAGTTAGCCAAAGTCATCATTGAAATTAAAATATACACCAAGGGTCTTGACTGGTATTAATGGTGCAATCTGAGTGGTTCCAAATGTAAAAGTGACATTATTCATGTTGCGAAAGTTGTGTTTAGAGTTGTGTATTTTGCTCAGTAAGTTTAAGTTTGTTCTTTCCCATTATTACTTATATCAATAACACATGGATGCTTAGCAGATGAGTTAACCTGTCCACCTACCCAAACTTGCTAAGCAGATAAAATTATCTGTCTCTTAACCAAAAGTTGCATAGGAGAGGAATTTACCTGTCCGTCTCCCAAAACTTGCTTAGCAGATTTGTCTCTCATCTAGCATGAGTTTACCTGTCGCCTAACACCAAAAATTGTTTAGCAGGTGAGTTAACATGTCCCCTTCTCAGATTTGTTTAGCAGTTAGTTGTATGTCTCTCAACCTAAGCTTGCCTATCAGATTAGTTTACCTGTCTCCAAAAACAAACTTGCTTAGCAGATGATTTTACCTGTCCCCTATCCATGCCCTTCCCACGCTTGCTGAGCAGTTAAGTTTATCTGTCTCTTAAAGGAACACGTTGCCTTGGATCGGTCGAGTTGGTCTTTGAAAAGCGTTTGTAACCGTTTTTTATAAAATGCATATGGGTAGAAAGATGGTGTAAAAGTAGAATACAATGATCCACACAAACATGCCTCGAAATTGCGTGGTTTTCCTTTTACCTCGTCGACTAACACGTCGGCCATTTATGGGGGTCAAAATTTTGACTCCCATAAATGGCCGACCATGTTAGTTCGCACAGTAGAAGGAAAACCACGCAATTTCGAGGCAAACTTGTGTGAATCATTGTATTCTACTTTTAAGACATCTTTCCAACCATATGCATTTTATAAAAAACGGTTACAAACGCTTTTTGTTTTGACCAACTCGTCCGATCCAAGGCAACGTGTTCCTTTAACTAAAGCGTGCTGAGCAAACGAGGTTACCTGTCTCCAAAAACAAGCTTGCTTAGCAGATGAGTTTACCTGACCCCAACCCAAATTTGCTTAGCAGATGACTTAATCTGTTTTATAGTTGAGCTTAACAAAAGAAGCAATTGAATAGCGCTTTTCGTGGGTACTGCTCTTGACATCAGAAGCTATTACAGTTTAGGGATTGGGCATGTGTTTTTTCTCCTGGCTGGCTGGATCTCTCTATTGTTAAGAGATTTGTAGTTGACAAAGATCTTTTGTACCACTAGGGTACCACTGGCTTAGCAGATGAGTTTATCTGCCCCCATACCCAAACTTGCTTAGCTGATGACTCTATCTGTTTTATAAGTGAGCTGAACAAAAGAAGCAATTGAATAGCGCTAATCCGTGGTTGGTGCTCTTGACAATAGAAGCTACCACAGTCGCTGCAGAGATTGGGCATGTGATTTCTTCTCCTGGCTGGCTGGATCTCTATTTGTTGTTAAGAGATTTGTAGTTGGCAAATATCTTTTGAACCACTAGGGTAGTACTTGCTTAGCAGATGAGTTTAATTGTCTCCTGACCAAAGCTTGCTTAGAGGATGAGTTTACCTGCCCACTACCGAAACTTGCTTAGCAGATAAGTTTATTTGTCTCTCATCCAAAACTTGCTTGTAGCAGATGAGTTTCCCTGTCCGACTACCGAAACCTGCTTAGCAGTTGAGTTTATCTGTCTGTCAACCAAAGCTTGCTTAGTAAATGAGTTTACCTGTCCGACTACCGAAACCTGCTTAGCAGATTAGTTTTATTTGTCTCTCGACCAAAGCTTCCTAAGCAGATGAGTTTACCTGTCCCCCTACCGAAACTTATTAGCAGACAAGTTTGTTTGTCTCTCAACCAAAGCTTGCTAAGCAGATGCGTTTACTTGTCCGACTACCGAAACTTGTTAGCAGATGAGTTTACCTGTCTCTCAACCAAAGCTTGCTTAGCAGACGAGTTTACCTGTCCCCCTACCGAAACTTGCTTAGCAGATAAGTTTATTTGTCTCTGAACCAAAGCTTGCTTAGCAGATGAGTTTAACTGTCTCTCTACCGAAACTTGCATAACATATAAATGTTTTTGTATCTCAGCCAAAGCTTGCTTCTAGCAGATCAGTTTACTTCTCCGACTACCGAAACCTGCTGAGCAGATGAGCTTACCTTCTCCTAGGCAAACTTGCTTATAGGTTGATCTGCTTCGCAACCAAAGTTTGCCTAGTAGATAAGTTTACATGTCTCCTAACCCAAGCTTGCTTAGCAGATGAGTTAACCTGTCCACCTACCACAACTTGCTTAGCAGATAAAATTATTAACCAAAGGTTACTTAGCAGTTGAATTTACCGGTTTGTCTCCCAAAACTTGCTTAGCAGATTAGTTTATTTGTCTCTCATCCAAAGCTTGCTCAGCAGATGAGTTTATCTGTCGCCCAACACCAAAGCTTGCTTAACGGATTCATTAGTTAACCTGTCTCCTTTCCAGATTTGTTTAGCAGATATTTGTATGTCTCTCAACCAAAGCTTGCTTATCGGATTAGTTTACCTGTCTCCCAAACTAAGCTTGATTAGCAGTTTAGTTTACCTGTCCCCCTACCCATGCCCTTCCCAAGCTTGCTGAGCAGATACATTTATCTGTCTCTTAACTAAAGCGTGCTGAGCAGACGAGTTACCTGTCTCCAAAAACAAAGCTTGGTTAGCAAATGCGTTTACCTGGCCGACTACCGAAACCTGCTTAGCAGATGAGTTTACCTGTTCCCCTACTTAAACCTGCTTTGCAGATGAGTTTACCTGTTCCCCTACCCAAACTTGCTTAGCAGATGAGTTTACCTTCTCCTAGGCAAACTTACCCAATAGTTTATCTGCTCCTCAACCAAAGTTTGCGTAGTAGATAAGTTTACATGTCTTCTAACCCAAGCTTGTTAGCAGATGAGTTAACCTGTCCACCTACTCAAACTTGCTTAGAAGATAAAATTATCTGTCCTTTAACCAAAGGTTGTTTAGCAGTTGAATTTACCTGTTTATCTCCCAAAACTTGTTTAGCAGATTAGTTTAGTTGTCTCTTATTCCAAGCTTGCTTAGCAGATGAGTTTATTTGTCGCCCAACACCAAAGCTTGCTTAACGGATTCATGAGTTAACATGTCTCCTTCCCAGACTTATTTAGCAGATAATTGTATGTCTCTCAGCCAAAGCTTGCTTATCAGATTAGTTTACCTGTCTCCCAAACAAAGCTTGACTAACAGTTGAGTTTTCCTGTCCCCCTACCCATGCCCTTCCCAAGCTTGCAGAGCAGATAAGTTTACATGTCTCCTAACCTAAGCGTGCTGAGCAGATGAGTTTACCTTTACCCAACCCAAATTTGCTTAGCAGATGACTTAATCCGTTTTATAGTTGAGCTTAACAAAAGAAGCAATTGAGCAGCGCTTTGACATAAGAAGCTATTACAGTAAGGGATTGTCCATGTGGTTTTTCTCCTGGCTGGCTGGATCTCTCTATTGTTAAGAGATTTGTAGTTGACAAAGATCTTTTGTATCAGTATGGTACCACTTGCTTAGCAGATGAGTTTATCTGTTTGATAAGTGAGCTGAACAAAAGAAGCAATTAAATAGCGCTAATCCGTGTTCATGCTCTAAACAATAGTAGCCACACTGTCGCTGCAGAGATTGGGCATGAGGTCTCTTCTCCTGGCTGGCTGAATCTCTCTTCTGTTAAGAGTATTGTAGTTGGCAAAGACCCTTTATACCACTATGGTAGTACGTGCTTAGCAGATGAGTTTAATTGTCTCCCTACCCAAACTTGCTAAGCTGATGACTTTTTCTGTTTAATAGTTGAGCTGAACAAAAGAAGCAATTGAATAGCGCTGATCCGTGGTAGTGCTCTTGACAATAGAAGCTACCACAGTCGCTGCAGAGATTTGGCATGTGATTTCTTCTCCTGGCTGGCGGGATCTCTCTATTGTTAAGAGATTAGTCTTTGACAAATGTATTTTGTACCACTCGGGTACTACTTACTTGCTTAGCAGTTGAGTTTATCTGTCTCCTGACTAAAGGTTGCTAAGAGGATGAGTTTACCTGCCACCTACCGAAACTTGCTTAGCAGATAAGTTTATTTGTCTCTCATCCAAATCTTGCTAGTAGCAGATGAGTTTATCTGTCTCCTGACCAAAGCTTGCTTAGAGGACGATTTTTCCTGTCCCCTACTGAAACTTGCTTAGCAGATAAGTTTATTTGTCTCTCATCCAAAGCTTGCTTGTAGCATATGAGTTTACCTCTCCGACTAACGAAACCTGCTCAGCAGGTGAGTTATCTGTCTCTCAACCAAAGCTTGCTTAGCAGGTAAGTTTACCTGTTGCCTTAATAAAACCTGCTTCGCAGATGAGTTTACCTGTTCTCCTACCAAACTTGCTTGGCAAATGAGTTTACCTTCTCCTACGCAAACTTGCTTACTAGTTTATTTACTTCTCAACCAGTTCGCATAGTAGATAAGTTTACATGTCTCCTAACGCAAGCTTGCTTAGCGAATCCTTAACCTCTCCACCTACCCAAACTTGCTTAGCAGATAAAATTACCTGTCTCTTAACCAAAGGTTAAGTGTCGTGGCCAAGCGGTTAAGAGCACCGAATTCAAACTATGGTGTTTCTGATCAGCAGAGTGTGGGTTCGAATCCCCAGCCGTGACACTGTGTCCTTGAGCAAGACACTTAACCATTGCTTCGTCCTTCGGATGGGACGTAAAGCCGTTGGTCCCATGTGTTGTGTAACGCATGTAAAAGAACCCAGTGCACTTATCGAAAAGAGAAGGGGTTCGCCCCGGTGTTCCTGGTTGTGGCTGCTTAATGCGCCGTAGCATCTTATAAACCCTTATAAGGTGCTAAATAATTGGGTCTCACTATTCATCACTGCAATAACCTATCTTTCTGAAAGTTTGTATATACTCAGCGCCTTGAGTACCTTGTTTGGTAGATACGTGCGCTATATAAGACTTCGATATTATTATTATTTTATTATTAGGTTACTTAGCAGTTGAATTTACCTGTTCGTCTCCCACAACTAGCTTAGCAGAATAGTTTATTTGTCTCTCATGCAATGCTTGCTTGTAGCAAATGAGTTTACCTGTCCCACTACCTAAACCTGCTTAGCAGATGAGTTTACCTGTTCCCTATTGAAACTCGCTTAGCCAATAGTTTATTTGTCTCTCATCCAAAGCTTGCTTGTAGCAGATGTGTTTACTTGTCCGACTACAGAAACCTGCTTAGCAGATGAGTTTATCTGTCTCTCAACCAAACCTTGCTAAGCAGATTAGTTTACCTGTTCCCCTACTAAAACTTGCTTTGCAGATTAGTTTACCTTCTTCTAAGCAAATTTGCTTATTAGTTCTGCTTCTCAACCAAAGTTTGCCTAGTAGATAAGTTTACATGTCTCCTAACCCAAACTTGCTTGGCAGATAAAAATATCTGTATCTTAACCAAAGGTTACTTAGCAGTTGAATTTACCTGTTCGTCTCCCCAACTTGCTTGGCAGATTATTTATTTGTCTCTCATCCAAAGCTTGCTTAGCAGATGAGTTTATCTGTCGCCCATCACAAAAGCTTTCTTTACGGTTTTATGAGTTAACCTGTCTGATTCCCAGATTTGTTTAGCAGATATTTGTGAGTCTCTCAACCAAAGCTTGCTTATCGGATTAGTTTACCTGTCTCCCAAACTAAGCTTGATTAACAGTTGAATTAACCTGTCCCCCTACCCATGCCTTTCCCAAGCTTGCTGAGCAGATAAATTTATCTGTCTCTTAACTAAAGCGTGCTGAGCAGACGAGGTACCTGTCTCCAAGAACAAGCTCGCTTAGAAGATGAGTTTACCTGTCCCCAACCCAAATTTGCTTAGCAGATGACTTAATCTGTTTTATAGTTAAGCTTAAAAAAGAAGCTATTGAATAGCGCTTTTCCTGGGTACTGCTCTTGACATCAGAACTATTACAGTTAGGGATTGCGCATGTGTTTTTTCTCCTGGCTGGCTGGATCTCTCTATTGTTAAGAGATTTGTAGTTGACAAAGATCTTTTGTATCACTGTGGTACCACTTGCTTAGCAGATTAAGTTATCTAGTTTATAAGTGAGCTGAACTACAGACGTAATTAAATAGCACTAATCCGTGGTCATGCTCTGTATAATAGTAGCTACCACAGTCGCTGTCTCCCAAACTAAGCTTGATTAGCACTTGAGTGTACCTGTCCCCCTATACCCATCTTCTTCCCAAGTTGCTGAGCTGATAAGTTTATCTGTCTCTTAACTTAAGCGTGACGAGGTTACCTGTCTCCAAAAACAAGCTTGCTTAGCAGATGAGTTTACCTGTCCCCTACAGAAACTTGCTTAGCAGATATGCTTATTTGTCTCTCATCCAAAGCTTTTTTAGCAAATGAGTTTACCTGCTAACTACCGAAACCTGCTTAGCAGATGAGTTTATCTGTCTTCTGACCAAAGCTTGCTTAGCGGATGAGTTTACCTGTCCCCTAATAAAATTTGCTTACCAGACAAGTGTATTTGTCTCTCATCCAAAGCTTGCTTGTAGCAGATGACTTTACCTGTCCGACTACCAAAACCTGCTTAGCAGATGAGTTTACCTATTCCTCTACTAAACCTGCTTTGCAGATGAGTTTATTTGTCTCTCATCCAAAGCTTGTTTAGCAGAAGAGTTTACCTGTCACCCTAACCGAAACTTTCTTAGCAGAATGGTTTATTTGTCTCTCATCCAAAAGCTTTTTTAGCAAATGAGTGTACCTGTCCCTCTACCGAAAGTTGCTTAGCAGATGAGTTTATTTGTCTCTCATCCAAAGCTTGGTTAGCAAATGCGTTTACCTGGCCGACTACCGAAACCTGCTTAGCAGATAAGTTTACCTGTTCCTCTACTTAAACCTGCTTTGCAGATGAGTTAACCTGTTCCCCTACCCAAACTTGCTTAGCAGATGAGTTTACTTTCTCCTAGCCAACTTGCTTAATATTGTATCTGCTTCTCAACCAAAGTTTGCCTAGTAGATAAGTTTACATGTCTCCTAGCCCAAGCTTGTTAGCAGATGAGTTACCTGTCCACCTACTAAAACTTGCTTAGAAAATAAAATTTTCTGTCTCTAACCAAAGGTTGTTTAGCAGTTGAATTTACCTGTTTATCTCCCAAAACTTGTTTAGCAGATTAGTTTAGTTGTCTCTTATCCCAAGCTTGCTTAGCAGATGAGTTTATTTGTCGCCCAACACCAAAGCTTGCTTAACGGATTAATGAGTTAACATGTCTCCTTCCCAAGTATTATTTAGCAGATAGTTGTATGTCGCTCAACCAAAGCTTGCTAATCAGATTAGTTTACCTGTCTACCAAACTAAGCTTTACCAACAGTTGAGTTTTCCATTTCCCCTACCCATGCCCTTCCCACGCTTGCAGAGCAGATAAGTTTACGTGTCTCCTAACCTCAGCGTGGTGAGCAGATGAGGTTACCTGTCTCCAAAAACAAGCTTGCTCAGCAGATGAGTTTACCTTTCCCCAACCCATATTTGCTTAGCAGTCAAGTTTCTCTGTCTCTTTATAACCAATGCTTGCTTAGCAGATGAGTCAACCTGTCCCCAAAAATCTGTAGGGGACAGGTAAACTCATCTGCTAAGCAAGCTTGTTTTTGGAGACAGGTAACCTCGTCACGCTTAAGTTAAGAGACGAAAAAACTTAAGCTCAGCAACTTGGGAAGAAGATAAAACTAACTGTAACAGCTTCTGATGTCAAGAGCAGTACCCAGGAAAAGCGCTATTCAATTGATTCTTTTTTAAGCTCAACTATAAAACAGATAAAGTCATCTGCTAAGCAAATTTGGGTTGGGGACAGGTAAACTCAACTGCTAATCAAGCTTAGTTTGGGAGACAGGTAAACTAATCCAGTAAGCAAGCTTTGGTTGAGAGACATACAAATATCTGCTAAAACAATCTGGGAAGCAGACAGGTTAACTCATAAAACCGCTATGAAAGCTTTTGTGATGGGCGACAGATAAACTCATCTGCTTAGCAAGCTTTGGATGAGAGACAAATAAAATAATCTGCCAAGTAAGTTTGGGAGACGAACAGGTAAATTCAACTGCTAAGTAACCTTTGGTTAAGATACAGATAATTTTATCTGCTAAGCAAGTTTGGGTTAGGAGACATGTAAACTTATCTACTAGGCAAACTTTGGTTGAGAAGCAGAACTTATAAGCAAATTTGCCTAGAAGAAGGTAAACTAATCTGAGAAGCAAGTTTTGGTTGAGAGACAGATAACCTCATCTGCTAAGCAGGTTTCGGTAGTCGGACAGGTAAACACATCTGCTACAAGCAAGTTTTGGATGAGAGATAAATAAACTTATCGGCTAAGCAAATTTCAATAGGGAACAGGTAAACTCATCTGCTAAGCAGGTTTAGGTAGTGGGACAGGTAAACTCATCTGCTACAAGCAAGCATTGCATGAGAGACAAATAAAACTGTTCTGCTAAGCCAGTTGTGGGAGACGAACAGGTTAATTCAACTGCTAAGTAACCTTTGGTTAAGAGACGGATAATTTTATCTGCTAAGCAAGTTTGGGTAGGTGGACAGGTTAAGGATTCGCTAAGCGAGCTTGCGTTAGGAGACAAGTAAACCTATCTACTGTGCGAACTGGTTAAGAAGCAAATGAATTGGTAATCAAGTTTCCGTAGGAGAAGGTAAACTCATTTGCTAAGCAAGTTTGGTAGGAGAACAGGTAAACATATCTGCGGAGCAGGTTTTAGTAAGGCAACAGGTAAACTTAACCGCTAAGCAAGCTTTGGTTGAGAGAGAGATAATTCACCTGCTGAGCAGGTTTCTGCTGAGCAGGTGTGTAGTTGTGTTTATGAACGAATCGGAATAAAAATCGCGGCACCAGCTTTTGAGAGATCGCAACTTCCAATCGATTGAAGTACAAACTAAAAGTATTTAACAGTGGTATAAAACAAAACACAAAAATGAAACGTGTTCTGTTTCATGGAATATGGACAATATTTTGGTGAGTTTTCTCGGCGGTTTGTATCAATAATTTGTTTGTTTAAAAAATAATTTCGAGTCGTGTTCATGTTTGCTTTAAGTGCCCATATCCTCCCAACGGTAAAACTGTTACCGCGTTCGATTGAGCCTTTTGTATCCAATTGTGCTCTGATGATCATCCAGGGCATGGGGCACTCAGTATCTCGGCATACTCGGTGCGTGAATCTGATGAATAAAACCGGATGTTAGAGCAACGGGGTCGCGTCTACTTTGACCTCTTAAAACCGAAGATAAACCGGATCGGGTTTAACTCTGTGCTGTCTGAACGCAATGGGTTTTTATTTTTACGACCAGCCCCCGCTGCTCGTAAAAGTTAGACCGGTTCGGGTCTAAGTTAGTACGCTGTCTGAACATACCCAACTGTAATAGCTTCTGATGTCAAGAAAAGTACCAAGGAAAATCGCTTTTAAATTTCTTCTTTTGTTAAGCTCAACTATAAAACGGATTAAGTCATCAACTGTTAATCAAGCTTAGTTTGGGAGACAAGTCAACCAATCTGATAAGCAAGCTTTGGCTGAGAGACATAAAATTATCTGCTAAACAAATCTGCAAAGGAGACAGGTTATCTAATGAATCCGTTAAGCAAGCTTTGGTGTTGGGCGACAGATAAACTCATCTGCTGAGCAAGCTTTGGATGAGAGACAAATAAACTAATCTGCTAAACAAGTTTTGGGAGACAAACAGGTTAATTCAACTGCTTTGGTTGTGGGACAGCCTTTGGTTAAGAGACAGATAATTTTATCTGCTAAGCAAGTTTTGGTAGGTGGACAGGTTAACTCATCTGCTAAGCAAGCTTGGGTTAGGAGACATGTAAACTTATCTACTAGGCAAACTTTGGTTGCGAAGCAGATCAACTTATCAGCAAGTTTGCCTAGGAGAAGGTAAGCTCATCTGCTCAGCAGGTTTCGGTAGTCGGAGAAGTAAACTGATCTGCTAGAAGCAAACTTTGGCTGAGATACAAACACATTTATCTGTTATGCATGTTTCGGTAGAGAGACAGGTAAACTCATCCGCTAAGCAAGCTTTGGTTCAGAGACAAATAAACTTATCTGCTTAGCAAGTTTCGGTAGGGGGACAGGTAAACTCATCTCCTACAAGCAAGATTTGGATGAGAGACAAATAAACTTATCTGCTAAGCAAGTTTCGGTAGGGGGCAGGAAAACTCATCTACTAAGCAAGCTTTGGTCAGGAGACAATTAAACTCATCTGCTAAGCAAGTAGTACCCTAGTGGTTCAAAAAATATTTGCCAACTACAAATCTCTTAACAACAGAGAGAACCAGCCAGCCAGGAGAAGAAATCACATGCCCAATCTCTGCAGGGACTGTGGTAGCTTATATTGTCAAGAGCACTACCACGGATAAGCGCTATTCAATTGCTTCTTTTGTTCAGTTCACTTATAAAACAGATAGAGTCATCAGCTAAGTAAGTTTGGGTAGGGGGACAGATAAACTCATCTGCTAAGCCAGTGGTACCCTAGTGGTACAAAAGATCTTTGTCAACCCTTTTGTGGTGGGAAACATTTAGGTTGCACTAATCATTTTCAAAGCTGCAGTAAAACTGACATTTAAAGCATCTGCTTCCACAAATTGGGCATGACCTAAAAGGCACTCCTTGGGTGTCGCTTCTAAAACGAATGGCGTACTAGTGCAAGTCTAATTCATACACGTTGTAAATAACAGTATGCAAATACAAAAGGTCTGACGTCTGTGCATTGATGTGGCAAATGTTTTGTAGAGAGTTCATTGAAATGAGCAAGCTCAAAAGTGCAGTTGTGGCGGCCATTGACAAATAAAGTAGGCCTACGTTAGACTCATGTGCTTGAAAGTCTGCTGTATTTACTTGCTGAGATTGTGTGTGTTTCCCTCGGTGCGTAGCCGAGTCATTCATTCGTATTATGGTCAAGTGTAGTGTAAAATGTAAGTCAAATAATCTGTTTGTGTTTCTAGTTTGTACAGTTAGACCATGGAGGAATAAACTAGATTCCTCCATGGTTAGACCTAAAGGCACTGGACACTATTGGTAATTACCCAAAATATTTATTAGCATAAGACCTTTTGGTAACGAGTAATGGGGAGAGGTTGATAGTATACAAATATTGAGTGGCTCAGAGTGGAATGGGAGGAATATTATCGCAAGGTAAAATTTGGACTGTTCGATTTCACGAGGCGAAGCCGAGTGAAATGGAACAGTCCAAATTTTACCGAGCGATAATATTCCTTCCATTCCACGAATTAAAACCACTCAATATTTTTTTTATATAACTGACATATAGATCCTTGTCATTTGATGTATTTTTAAAGTATAACATTGAGTTTGCTTGACAACCAAAAATCATAAAGCGCCGCGTAGCGCAACAATGCACAAATTTAATAGCAATCGGATCACAACCTTTTGCACAGGTGCTCTTTTGTTTTAGCAGCGGCGCGGCGGCGCTGTACTGCTCAAAAACATTGAGAACAAGGATGATCCTAATAACTGTTGAATGGGAAATGCTAATCCCCATGGGCGAATAGGTCTTTTTGATCGCCGGTGCGGATGGGAGTAAGAGTGAATGTCACGTGAAGTTAGTTCCACCAATCAAATGACATGGATCTGTATGTCACTTATATAATATAAGACATTGTGAGAGACGGCTCCCTCTGAAGTGGAGTATTTTTTTTAGAAAGAAGTAATTTCCAACGAATTTTATTTTGAGACCTCAGATTTAGAATTTGAGGTCTCGAAATCAAGCATCTGAAACCACACAACTTCGTGTGACAAAGGTGTTTTTTCATTCATGGTTATTTCGCAACTTTGACGACCGATTGAGCTCAAATTTTCACAGGTTTGTTATTTTATGCATTATGTAAGATACACCAACTGTGAAGGCTAGTCTTTGACAATTATACCAATAGTGTCCAATGTCTCTTAATAAGGTTGAACTCATGGATTCTAAAGGCCGTGTTTAAAATACAAGGCAGCCCCCAAACTCGGCCCAGGTTTAAGTTGAAACTCGACTGCCGTCCCGTATGCATGAGCCGATTGGCGTCGCCAGGTGCATGAACTGCGCCAAGGGAAAGTTTGCTTATTACATTAATGCCTTTATCATGGTGTGACCATCTTGATTTTACTCCAATCCAACTCATTGTAACCAAGCTAAGACTGGATGAAACAATAATCTGGTACCATGTTTGCGCAAAGAATGTTAGCATTCAATATTATATTGGAAACCAATATGGTGACAGCGTGAAAAAGGTATGTTGGATGGGTGTGTGTGTCCGGTTAAAAGAGGGCCAAACGTGTGCAAGAAACAACTTTTCATGATGAAATCAATAGGGCAAAGCATTACTCTCCCTGTATTTCACCATTCATAAGATTTGCCACACGACCTTAATTGTTTCATTTCAGAACAGTGTCTACTCAGTGGATGCTAATTCTCTATGACTTAAATGCAACTTGTGAACCCCCACCCTTCTCATCGCTCGCCCCTCTCCATTGAAACAAAGAGTTCCACACCGTCAGTAACTGACTATACGGGTAAAACCTTTCAGCAAAGACAATGGAAACCAAAAGACAGGAAATAGCCGTCAATGACTCGGTAGGTAACGATCTTCTTACAGCCCTACCTCCTGAACTAACGAAGTCAATATTTGAATACCTGAGTGCGGTAGATTTGAGTCACGTGGCATCCTGCAACAGGCATTTGCGTAATGTAGCAAATACAGATTCGCTATGGCGCCCTCTATGTCTGAGAAATGGATGGGAACGCTATGATAGCATTACCGATCTCGTCCCGTACAAACCCCAGGATGTTAGTGGCGGATGGAATGACGTGTCATTCAATATGGCTGCCATAGTCAAGCAGGACTCGACGACGGATCTTGTTGCTACGTGTAGATGGAAGGAAATTTACATGAAATCAAATCATCTTGAGAACAACTGGAAGAACAAACGTTTTCATGTCAGCAATTTAAAACCTAGAGACTTAGACGCTAAGCTGGACAGTGATCGATCAGGGAGGGTTCATCAGGTGGCTATCGACAAAGACTGCCTGGTGGTTTCAATGTCGAACGAAACAATTCAAATATGGGATGTTAAGACTGAAACTTGTCGACATGTTACTCCAGCCATCAGTGAAGGTGTTGCATGTTTAAGAGTTTGTAATGGTAAAATTGCTGTCGGTAGTAAAGACGGTGTGGTTCGTGTGTTCAGTGCCAACACTGGAGAGATATTGCACGTCATGCATGGAACTTATAAAGACTATATCGACCGAATATTCATTGATACAGAGTTGGTAATCAGTGCAGCCATCCCGCTGTATATTACAGGAGATGATGCTAAACACAAACATATACACGTATGGAATGTTGAAGATGGAGCACTTCGTCACATCTTTAAGATCGATGTAGAGGAGGCCATTTTGAGAGATGTTGACTACCGGGATAAGATGGTGGTTGGTGCGTACAGTGATAGGTGTCTTCGACTCTGGGATGCAGTCACTGGTGATTGTCTGCTGCAGCCTTTAATATATAATTGTGAAGGTATTGCAGAGAGCCTGTCATGTTGCCTTGGTAACGGCATTATTGCTTTGGCTGATTTTGATGGCTTGAAGTTTATTATTTGGAACAGACAAACAGGGGAGTGTGTGACGTCAGTTTCGATTTCTGGTGATTTTGAAGATTTGGTTGATTATACATTGTCAGGTAAATGTGAAGCAGTCGAAGATTTGTTAGTAGTTTGCTTATATGGTCATGCAGAAAATTACTTCAACGTGTATAACCATAAAGGGGAACTGTTGATAAATCTACATGATGAAGTTGGAATGGGTAGTGTTTGTAGTCATGGCGACAAGTTTATTATCCAGGCGCAAGGTGACTCGGATGATTTTGAAAATTGTATAATTTTTAAGGCTGTTTCAGGTAGCAGTAAACAAATGTGTATTGTTGAGTGTAAAGGTACGCCAGAGGGAGTTGATGACACCAAAATGGTCGTGTCTACGTTCTCGGTATTGAACATTTACCATTTCTGGTGAAGCTGATGACAGGGGACGAGTTTTCATATCGCAGCAGGCCCCAATTTCATGGCATTGCTTACCACAGAATTCTGCGCATTCGGTGCCAATAAAAAGCACGTTCAAATATGTAAGTAAGAGAAAATACAGTGATGTGTTTAAATGCCTTAACAGAATGGGACAAGCTCTTTCTGGATATGTGAGAGAATGTTTGGTTTATTTGACTGGGGTTAACGGGTTAAACGTCAACATACCACCACCCATAAGTTCAGTTCAATCTCTTAATAAAGGGACACATTGCCTTGGATCGGTCGAGTTGGTCTTTTAAAAGCGTTTGTAACCGTTTTTTGTAAAATGTATATGGGTAGAAAGATGTTGTAAAAGTAGAATACAATGATCCACACAAACATGCCTCGAAATTGCGTGGTTTTCCTTTTACCTCGTCGACTAACACGTCGGCCATTTACGGGGGTCAAAATTTTGACTCCCATAAATGGCTGACCGTGTTAGTTCGCACAGTAGAAGAAAAACCACGCAATTTTGAGGCAAACTTGTGTGGATCATTGTATTCTTTTAAAACATCTTTCCAACCATATGCATTATATAAAAAACGGTTACAAACGCTTTTGTTTTGACCAACTCGTCCGTTGCAAGGCAAGTGTTCCTTTAAGTCGTTTATAATGACAGTATCTTTATCTTCATTCAATAACGTGTAACGAAAATAGTCTATTTCTTAATGCCTGTATATAAAGGGGGACAAGCTGCGAACTTCCTTTGTCAATGGGAGACTTTGGAACGCTAGGTGGCAGCAGACTTACCAGGTAAATTTCCATTGTTTACGTAGTTCTGAGCATGCGCACATTACCGAGAACAATGGATTTTACCTGGTAATTCTGCTGCCACCAAGCGTCCCAAACGTCTCGCATTGTTCTGCTATGCGAAGTGCAGCTTTATTTTGTGATACTGAGTGATTAATAACTGACTAGCTTGGTTCCATTGATCAAGTTACGTTTATGTTTAAAAACGACCCATAAATCAAGAAATTTAGTGTAGACTTTATGAATCTATAAATAATGTACCGGGTGAGTCAAACAGAAATTGACCAAGATTTTATTAGGGAGGTTTAGCTGCACGTTCCGCGAGCAATGTGAAAGTGAATGTCCGAATCTCACGTTTTTAATTTAGCATTGTGAAGTTACGTGCGCGCAGACGGCATACGTGGGCATGCAATCAGCCCAAAGTGGTGACTTCATCTATAGAAACAACACGATATTTTGACGTTCACGTACAGGATGCACCCCAGTAAATAAAAGTCCTATTCATCCAACCCTAAATGTTACATTATTCATAAACACACAACAAGTATTTAGAAGTCCATAAGTCATTACTTCCAAACAAAGAAGCAGCCATCTTGGAAAAGGGGTACTATAACGCTTGTGAACAAAATGAAACCATTTTGTCGGGGCCTGGCTCCCCCAAACCACCCAGAATTGTGAGTCAGTAACCCCAGGATACAATAATGGGCCACGTTTCAACAATCCCTGGAAGTTTGGGCCCTCAATTCTGTAATTATTTTACATACAATTTTGAGGGCCTACAAATTATTAATGAGGCTTAGCGCATTGATTCAGTCACTATTTACTGGGTTGCACCCTTTAGATGTCTGCTCGCGTAACATGCAGCTAAACCTCGCTAATCGTTTTAGGTAATGAATAATAAATAAAAGATAATAATAATAAAACAATATTACTGTGTTCCATAACGGTAAATCAATAAAACCAAGACGTTCAATTGAAGTCAGCTTTGTATCTCGACTATAGTCAAACTTCTTTCCCGTCTCTTACTCTCGACTCTGCGCCTAAATCCATACTTATTTCTGCCGCCAAAATGCCTAACATACTTTTGGGAAGATGTCTATTGATATGCAAATAAGTTTCCAGGTGGTTATTTTCAATGCGCTTCGACAGCAAGCAGAATGTGATATGTATTCATTTGTGTCGTGCCTACACGGACGCAAGTTGGCGTGTGTAGTATAGCGGATCGAACGATGTCCAAAGCTCAGCTTGCTGTTCCCGACGTCGTTTTTCCTACGAACATTGTTACATTTCTCTATTAAACGAGAGCAAGCTTACTCCATTTCAGTACGGTACGGGACAAACCGTAGACTTGAAACGTAACCTCAGATACAATCCACACTGTCTGAAAGTTATTAAAATATGCCGAGGAACTGGTTGTAGTTGGTGACTCGGAGGAGAAGCTTGCACCGGGGAATAGCATGGATGACAACGGCAGGGGTGCTGATGAAGGGACCCCAACGACCCGAAGCATCGAGTGAGTACTTGTGAATGTTTTAAAGTGTAACTGTGTCTTTTGCGGGGAATGTGGGAAGTTCCTAGTGCGGTGCCAAAGAGTTATATGTAAGAACTAGAGGGCGCACTGGCCTATATACGCGCCCCGGTATGTGCGCAGGCGGCCATTTTCTAATAAGTTGACAAAACTGGCATCTCACAGCGTGTGTTTGTGCGGCCATTTTGTAAGTTGAACAAGCAGCATCGCGTGAGCGTTCAATAAAAAAAAACCTCAAACGTGTATTTCATATTCAACGCGCGTGCAGAAGAATGACGCGCTTGTCATCTTGCAGTTCCGTGGCGTTTGTGCACGAAGCATCACTCGTGCGCCCTCTAGTTCTTATATATAACTCTATGTGCGGTGCTCAGTTGCAAGAGAAGAATGAAAGAAAACATACCCTTTTATTAGATGCATTATAAAAGGCCTGACGTGAAGTTTTTTTATTAATTTGAGTAAGAAATTACCTCTTTCTCAAAAACAACAATACTTCAGAGGGAGCCGTTTCTCACTATGTTTTGTACTAGTAACAGCTCCCCACTGCTCGTTAAACTGTTAGCTAACAATTATTTTTTAGTAATTACCAATAATGTCCAGTGTGTCTTTAAAGCAGCACTTGTAAGAAAGTTTTATAAGACCCCAGCCACCCTGTACAGGTATTTGTTGACGTTGTCCTCTTATTTTCCTTGGAGACCCTTTTTGATTAGTTCCGGTTTTCTAGTAGCATGTTGGTCGTGGCCACAGTGATGCAACACTTATTTGTATCTATGGATACTTTCTGGGAAGTTGAAGCTGATGAACCTTTGTTTGTTTTAATGTTGTCATAAAGCAAGCGGCTGTTAACCATAAGTTAATTAATTAAACTTGTTGGATTATAACCCACTCTCGCCCGCCTGCATCTATGCGAGAGTAATAAACCAAAGCCAAAGATCGAGCTTTCTTTAGACCAGCAGTAGTGCCAAATACGTCTGTCATTCAAATTCAGATGATGAACTTTCTTATTTCACGAACAATTGCTTGTTTTGGTAGTAGTACCGAAGTCAAGATGAATTTTTTTTTTAACCGAGTTTGTAGTTAATATACATTAAGCAAGAAAAACTCAGAAACTGTATTATGGGAATAATTATTGATAACATGTACACACTTTTACTAGGTAATAATTTTACGGAATTTAAGTAGGCTGCGAAATATTTGTTGGTAGTTTTAAGTTTCAGTGCATAAAATTTTTGATGCAGGCGTACGTTAGAAGCAGGAGCTTGCAAACGCGTGCGGTAGAGTCACGCGCGTGTGACGTCTTTATTCATACCAATTAGTGCCAATTATGTCATTAAACTAATCTAACTAATTTTTTCAACTTGTGCTTTTAGGCAGGAAAAAACAGGTAACATTATTTTAATTAAATTGCTGCAACATTATCCGGTTTGCGTGCATAAACATACATAAAATTGTTCCCAAGAACATAACCAGCAAATTAATTTTCTCTAGTTAAAACATAATATTGTAAGCTGATGATCACATGGTACTCGATAATATTAGAATACGCTTATAAATTTTGCAAAATAGAAATGTTGCCAAACAACAAAAAGTTTTGGGAAAAAAGTTCAAGTCAGAGAAGAGACTAGTGTACATTCTGTCCACGAGTCTACACTTTCTCATCCATTCTCCTTAAAGGGAAGGTACACTGTTGGTAATTGTCAAAGACCAGTGTTCTCACTTAATGTATCTCAATATATGCATAGAAAAATAAACATGTGAACATTTGAACTCAAATTGGTCATCGGAGTTTGAGAAAAATAATGAAAGAAAAACACCCTTGTTGGACGAGTTTGTGTGCTTTCAAAGACTTCTAGCTAGAAGTCTTTAATTATTTTAGTGAGAAATCCCCTCTTTCTCAAAAACTACGTTACTTCAGAGGGAGTCGTTTCCCACAACGTTTTATACTATCATCAGCTCTCCAATGATAGTTACCAAGTCAGTTTTTAAGTTAATATTTGTTTTGAGTAATTATCGAACGTGTACCTTCCCTTTAAACATGGTGTGAGGGTGAACAGTGTAAGTTATTTGCTGTTCACCTTCCATCTGCAAATATTTAGATAGATGAGACTTTTGACTTTTTATGATGGCAATAGGTCTAATAATAATAACTCAAGTGTCACAAAATTGTACTCATGATTAAAATAAATCGACAAACTCATCAATCGATAGTTTAAACTAAATACAATTCAATACTATTTTAACCACGAACGGACCACCACGTACACAAAGCAGCCTGGCTCATCAGCTTCCCTCAAGGCGCCAGACTTTACATCGTAGAGCTTGCACTGACCAGAAGTAATTTCTACGTCGAAAGACACACACCATTTATTCATCATTAAGCACCTCTGGAAACATCGCATGAGTGACTTCATGTGAACGGCCGACAGAGGGCGTGGGTCGACAATACATTCCCCTCCGAATAGCAATGATGACATCATGCTAGTGACGGTAAATGACTTCTCTGTACTCATTGCTACTGTAAACAAAGGAAAAAGGAATGAGAGAAGACAATGCATCAGCTGTTTAAATGAATCACAGAGACGTTTATGATTGCTGCCTTCACACATCTTAAAAATTGCTATTCCGTAAAGTCGAAACTTGCATGAAATAATAATAATAATAATAATAATAATAATAATAATAATAATAATAATAATAATAATAATAATAATAATAAAAATAATAATAATAATAATAATAATAATAATAATAATAATAATAATAATAATAATAATAATAATAATAATAATAATAATAATAATAATAATAATAATAATAATAATAATAATAATAATAATAATAATAATAATAATAATAATAATAATAATAATAATAATAATAATAATAATAATAATAATAATAATAATAATAATAATAATAATAATAATAATAATAATAATAATAATAATAATAATGAACACTTAATAAAGCGCCGGTATTCGCCGCAAGCGGCGCTCATGGCGCTACTCTACGCAAGAACAACGAAATTAGCAACAACAAAAAATAAAAAAAATAAAAAAAACTATGCAAAAAGCTTCTCTATGAAAATGAGTTTCTAAACTGTTCTTGCATATGTTGAGTGATTTGGAGAGTCTCACAGTGTCCGGGAGGGAGTTCCAAAGCATTGGTGTTGCGCTCTGAAAACTTCTCTGCCCCCAAATAACTCATGCATGAAAGGACATTTTTTGAACAATATGTCTGTCACATTGGATTCAGCACAAAATCTCATCTTGAAAATGGAACACAAAAACAATACAAAAATTATTGTGTAAAGTCTAACTTAAATCATTATACCTGTTCTTGGATCACCATCTGTTGGCAGATGATCTGTTGTCAGATTAACTCCTCCGTATTGGAAAGTCGAGACCGTGGTCTGCATTCCCCTAAGATTCGAAGCTGAAAAAAAAATGTTCATACAAATTCAAAAATTACACAGAGACTTGTATGGTTCATTCTGAGATTGCTGTCATTACACATCTTCCAAATTTTTATTCCGTAAAGTCGAAACTGACGTGAAAGAAAGTCACAAGGACAAATGTTTAACAATATAAAAGGGTTAGTCGTGACATTCAGCACAAAATTTCATTTTAAAAATGCATGGTACAAAATAAATTTAAAAAACTTGTTCGTGGATCACCATCTGTCGCCAGATCTGTTGTCAGATCTCCGTATGGAAGAGTCGAGACCTGGGTGGTCTGCATTCCCTCAAGATTCGAAGCTGGGAATTTTTGTTCATAAAAATTCAAAAATACACAGAGACGTTTATGGTTCATTCTGAGATTGCTGTCATTACACATCTTCAAAATTGCAATTTTTATTCCGACTGACCTGAAATAACTCACTAGGAAAAAATTCAGAACAATATAAAAGGGGTAGTTGTGACAATCAGCACACAATTTCATTTTGAAAACGCAAATGTGTGAGTGCAACTTAATCATTTATACTTGTTCTTGGATCACCATCTGTCACCAGATTTGTTGTCAGATTAACTCCTCCGTATTGCAGAGTCGGAACCTGGGTGGTCTGTATTCCCTCAATATTCGAAGCTGAAAAAGGAAATATTCAAAAGGCAAGGATATAGTCGCTTAAAGGCATTGGACCCCTTTGGTAAACAGTATTGTCCAAGGCCCGCACTTCGTGTATCACAACTTCTATATCAAATAACAAACCTGTGAAAATTTAGGCTCAATCGGTCATCGGAGTTGGGAGAAAATAACGGGAAAACCCACCGTTGTATCCGCGCGTTTCGCCGTGTCATGACATGTGTTTGAAATAAATCCGTAATTCTCGCTATCGAGAAATGATATTGTTTTACTGTTTTCTCAAAAAGTAAAGCATTTCATGGAATAATATTTAAAGAGAAGTCTTTTACCACTACCTTCTGTAAACTCTGTAAGTTATTTGTAAATCTGTGAACTTTTTTTGTTTTTCTGTACCAAAAGGGTCCAATTGCTTTAACAGTGATGTATAACCGTTTTGATAGTTCAGGACTTATTATGCAGTTATGCAAAACACTTACACCAAGTCTCCGTAATGCTCTCAAGCTAACAGCGCAAGGACTCCAAAGAAATCTAGAGCTAATGTGCTTCAGAAAGCACAGATACCGGCCCTATGGAATAAATTGTTAAAACAAAATAACTGCTGGCCTTAAGGTTTCCCCAACACAAAATACGTTTACGCTTCAACGGATTCGAGCCATTCAAGCATTTAAACAAGTAAGGGCGGAACATGAGAAGCAGTTTATAAAGTTTCGTTGAATTTATACCATGACCACTTGACTTATAAGCCTGCAAAACAAACAATACTACAAGAAATTCTTACCTGTTGTTTGTGGACAGTCTTCCATAGGGTACTCTTCAACCATCACTTCACACAGTGTTAGTGTTGGAGAATCTTCAGAAACAACCGCGTCATCCACGCTGACGTACCGGGCAATCACCGGCGGGTTACATGAAATCGGTATGTGTCCCCCAGGGATCGACGCTTGGTCCACAGTCACTGGTACCCCACATACGGAATTCTTGAAAATATCGCTGTCTATGCCTGCTCTCACGATAGCGCCAGACAAACGATCATCTGGCAGAGAGAAGAGGATTAACACCTACTTAAACCCCAAGACATGAATATTTTAGAAAGTAAATGAATTTTGGTTGGGATTAATTGAAACTAAGTATAATTTCGATAAAGCTAAAAAGAAGTCATAATTTCTACCTAACCCTTTCAGTGCCATAATTTTTTGTTTGTCTTTTGTGTTGAGTATTTTAACTTTACGGAGACGGGGACGGTTATTGTGTTCTGCTTCCTCCGTATTTTCCAAAGTTCTCGGGCGATATTGATTCAACTCGCCACATTTATTCATTTCACCACTACAAACGTTCTACATGAACATGTAAAAATACATTTACAAAGTGTTGTAGGGCATTTTTGATATATTTCATTTTATTTTATTTTATGCGGAGCTGTAGTTTTCTATTAATTCCGGTCATCAAAATTATGGAAAAGTTTGCAGACTTACATATTTTGGCATAATATAAACGTGACGTTGTATATTATTAGATCTACTTGAGCTATGGTTGGGGAGCTTTAATTTTCAATTTTCTAATCTTTAATACCGCCAGCTATGCGGAACTGAAAATCCAGAAATGGTCGCCTGATATAAAGCGCCAAATTTGAACTTGCACATTGCAATTAACACTATCACGTGACACATCGATACCACTCAATTAAGACTAACTTAATGGAAAGCTTCGTTGACAAAAAACGCAATACGAAAAGCCGGTTATATTATTGTTTAACATAACATAAAGGACAAAGTTGCTATGGTACTAGTTAAACCTAAAACGATTCTAGATAACAGGTAATGAAAGTCAGAAAATTTGGTGGTGATCGGATGAGGCGTTAAAAGTTTACGGATAAAAAGATGACAGGAGCAAATTGTGACCACGTCCCGATTGGGTTAATGGTTAAGTGGTCTTTGACAATTACCAATAGTGCCCACTACCTTTAAAGTTGTTATTTATAAGATTCCACTGATACTTTTCTAACAGTTACGATTTCACTTACCGTGACAGCATTCCTCTCCTCCGTTGACAAGGGTGATACGACCGAGGCAGTGGTTTGCTCCTAGGTCCACCTTCCACCATGGATGTGGGTCCTTCACTAAAAGAAAGAAACACTGGAGCATTTTCAAATTGTTAACAATGACTTATGTGACGCGAAATGAAAAAAATACTCGAGTTAAAAATTAGCAACTTCTCCATGTCAAGAACTGGACTGATGCGTGTTTGCATAGACTTGATTCAAGTCCCGTTCTCGTGCGGAAGGTCCCTATACCTGGCCCGCCGCCGTCAATGTTTGGTCCCGAGACAGATTGTGGAATGCAGAGCATCACCAAAAAAAAGTTTTTTGAGATTGGCGCGGGATCGGGACTTGAGTCAAGTCTAGTGTTTGCAGGCCTTTGAGCTGAATTGATATGCAGACTGTATTCTCATGCCACGTCATAATAAAACATGTACAGAAACAGAGCACCAGTCTATCTCACAACGTTGCGCGACTGTGTTACGCAAATTTGATACATTTTCGCTAATTACGTGATATTTAGTTTTTGTTTTGCAACACCCATCTAAGAATAATTGTTTATGATGCTACATTACTTTTAAGTTAACGGTAAGCCAGTTTGTCCTTTTGACGCGCGGGGGAAACAAACACGTGCACGTAGCAAACGGGTCCCAAAGTTCGAACAGATGCTAAAAACACAGTGGCAAATTACTTTGTTACACACTTACTTGTGTGAGTGCATCTAAGCCGTATACTTGTGCTTAGATCCCCATCTATTGCCAGATTTGCTGTTAGAGCAACTTCATTATTAATAAGAGTCGAGACCTGGGTGGCTTGCATTCCCTGAAGATTCAATACTGAAAGTGTGAAACAAGAATATTCAAAAGCAGTCAGTGATGATATCAGCGCTCTATCACACCCTATTTAGGGGCGTATTAATGTGCTCAGTATTATTTCCTGCAAGGATGTAATGACCAATTTGCCGAATTGATCAAACATAAATTCAATTAAAAAAACTTTAATCATCCTTTGCAGGCAATTACAATAGCAGACCAGCTCCATATAAAAATATTAGGAGAAATACAATATACCATAATTTAAAAATACAAAGATTACTACTTGACAAAATGACAAGGCAGATTATGAACACAGTTATATACAAGTGAAAACCCACACATTGAAGTTGAACGACACTATTAAGAACCATAAAACAAAACAAAAGACATTCACAGGTAAACAGTGGCGAACCAGACCTTCAAATAGTTGACATCCTGCACACGAAAACAGTTGAAATCAAGTACAAAACGTCAACCATTCAGAAGTCTGGTTGCCACTGGAACGAAAGAGGACTTCCTTCTTTTTGTTTTGCAAAGGGGAAGTCCAAAACGTCGTCCTGAAGGAAGGGATTGAAACAATTGTTTGAGTACATGACAATCACTGGTTAAAATCGATTGTGCTTTTCTTCTAAGGACCAGGGCCCAATTTCATGTCTCTGCTTACCGCCGAATTCTGCGCTTACGATAGCCATTCCCCGCTTACGTTCAAGCGCCGAATTTCTGCGCTAGCCTTGAACGCGTAGAATGCCTAGTAACGTGAAGTACGCACGCGCAGAAGCCCAAATTCGCCGCTAACCCGTGAAATACGCTTGCCGTAAGCACAGAATGTTCTGCTTCCGTAAGCGCCGATTCTGTGCTTACGGTAAGCAGAGCAATGAAATTGGGCCCTGTTGCTCACAGAACTGGGTAAGATCTCTCTGTGGCTCTCCGATAATTTTAGACCCAAGTCTGACAATTCTTCTCATACTGTTTTTGTTACTTACACTTAAGTTAAAATACCAGGAAATGAGAGAAATACACAACACACTTTGTGTTTATCTTTAGATAAATGTCTTACGATTAAAATGACAAAAGTTTTTTTTTTTTTTTTTTAAATTACCTTTGTTGACTAATAGGTGACCACTGGGCTAAATCGTTGCTCAGGCCAATGAAGCGGTCGAGGGGTATACATATACGCTTATCATAATTTGGGTTGGAACATAGACAGATTTACCGGAGTGGGACTTGAACCAGCACAAGACTAAAACAATATTGTTCTAACAATGTTGAAACAGCTAATAAATTTAAAAGAAGAAAAATAACGACAAAAACAAAAGGTGTTTAGATTATGTCGCAACAGCTGATAATAACACTAATACTAAAATAAATCATCTCTTTGAGATTGCAGAACTAATAAGTATCTCAAAACAAGATTGCGTAAAACATTTCCACCATCTAAACTTTTACAATTTTCTTTCTAACCAGACACACAAAAAATAATAATGGTCTCTCGACTTCTAAGATCACGCATACAGAAATGTGTTCAAAATGAATCCATTAAGTTGGGTAGACGCTTACCTGTGAGATTATTGAGACACTGGCACGATAGTGGGCAAAACCACACGAGGATTCCCAGTAGAAACATCCACAGAGATTTCCCCAGTAACATTCCCTCGCAGTGACCCATCTTGACAACCCACAAATAATGGTAACACAGCTACCTTTCCCCAATGTTTTGAAAAGCAAACTGTTCCACGCAAGCTTTTTTACGGACTCAATCTGCGATCGGCGTCACGTGACTTATATAGGTTACACAAAGTAACCGAAGCAAGGGCGGTGTGTTAAGAAAAGCATGACGTCATACGAGTGCCACTGCTAATATACTCATGATTTGTGTTGTATTGTTGGTTGCAACACGAATTTAAGTGTAAATCTAAATCCAATGGAAGTGTGGCTTGTTTTAATTTCCGAACGCTGGGGGACAATGTTGTTATAAATAAAGTTTATTAAATCCTACCTTTTCAACAAAATGACCACCATGTGCAGCGATACCATCAAAACATGATGCCACCAAGCTTACTGATTATGAACAATTGTTGTGCAAACGAAGTTTTTTTTCATTTATTAACTAAACAAAAGGTTTTGATAATATGGTAAAAAGAAAAGTTAATGCAGCAACAATAAAACTAGGGGGTTCTATAACTGTTTACCATCTCACATCTTGACATCGTGTTAGGTTTTTGCAATACCTACACATGATATACCATAGGGGCCTATATGCACACTCACACCATTTTTTGTTGTTGTAAGAATATGCATGTAACACGGTTCCATCATTTCGTTTTCTCTTTTAAATTACATGAAAGTCCTATTCTTCTTGTTTCTATTTTTGTCTTGTTTCATATCTTTTCTTTTCCCCTTTTCTAGTTGTATCTTCTTCAAAAATGTACACCCCCCCCCCCAGCGGCACCGCCCTTTTCATTACTGTTACATAAAGGCGATCAAAATACAAGACAACTCTGACTGACAAGCTGTGTAGTAATCAAAGTGTTGTTGGCTTCAACGTATTTTGTTGTCATGGTAACATAACAATAATTGCTGTTGCTACTAATAGCTGTAATTTTGAACCTCCGAGAACAATGAAAGAGCCAAAGCTCGTCTGCCCTTGGATACGCTTCCGTTACTGCACGTTAATCCAACAAAATCACTGTCTCCAAAGAGATCCTTGTACCTGTAAAACAAGTGCCTGATAAATTCAGGGGACCAGTCTATCATTTTTTGCTCACTTTTGTTCACTAGAATTATTATTAGTCAAAGGGAGGCTTAATTTATTAGTGGTTATCACAAGCCACTTTCAAACAAAATGTTGTTTTAGGAAAGAACTCAAATCATTACTCACATACAATGGGGTGTCGTGGCCGAGCGGATAAAAAGAGCACCGATCTCAAGCTCTGGTGTTTCTGGTCAGCAGAGTGGGGTTCTAGTCCCGGACGTGACGACACTAGTGTACTAGTGACGTACACTAGTGTACTAGTGACGTCACTAGTGTATACTCCCCATGGTTTAAGGAACGAATTATTTTGGCCCAGTGACCAGGGATTATGATATTGGAAGCGCTTTGAGAAGCCCTTCGGGTATGAAAAGCGCGATATGAAAACCGACTAGTATTATAAAGGGAATAAAAGGGTTGCGACGAGCTCTTAAACTGCCGTTTAAAACCGGCAGGGTCGTGCCCGTGCGATAAAGACCCGAGCCGAAGGCGAGGGCCCTTATCGCACGGCCACGACCCTGCAAGGTTTTAAACGGCAGTTTAAGAATGAGTCACTACTCTTTTATTCACATTCATCAATGCCTTTTTGGTTAAAATGCGTAATTAAGTATGAAACTCTGTAAAACTTATCCGTTTTCCGAGGACGTCCTTGAGCTCTGTACGTGTGTTGCCTTTTTTTGACTGAGACAGTTTTTCGGATAATGCATTCGTGCGCGTAGTAGTAGGCATCTCATTGTATCCGAAGTTAACCGGTTATAAACAGCTCCAGCTGGTCATTATGAACCGTTTAAACATCCCCACGTGACGAGCTCTCCGCCAATAGGAATAGCGAAACTGTCTGAGGTATTTATGAATATTATATACTGAACTGATTTGGGCTCTCGACCCCCCAAAAATTGCCACTATAAACATGTTGCCGCCTACTCATTGAACTGAAACAGAGATACCCCTTTACCAGTCTGTGTAATGCCTGGATACTCTACAACCATCCAATTTATTAGGAGGCAATTATTGTTAAGTAATCAAGGACACACGTGATCAAGGACACACATGTCATTACCGGGATAATTAATGACAAAACTAAAGCTTGGGTCCAGTGAAACACACCGCGTTTACACTACATCCTCCTACAAGGATCCAATGAGGATCAGATCCCGAAAGCGAGATCAAGCATTTTTGTGCCGCGTTCACACTTGAGTATGATCTCATTGATCTCGTATAGTTAAAAGTTCAGTTCAGCTGACGGCAAAGGTTGCTGTGCGAGAGGCCATGGTTGTGCGCGCGCATGTTCCCTGAAATAACTGGAACTCGACGAAAATTCAGACACATTGAACTGACCAAACTGACAATAACTTCCCTATGTTCTAACTGTATATAAAATATATTGAAAAATAATTTGTTTGAATGCTAAAAAAATATGCTTACGTTAGATGATGAACGAAAAAATGTCGGTACTCAAAATTCTGGAGGACGCAAAGCATAAGAGTTATGCAATCGCTGTGATGTTGGTTACCAGTGTCATACGAATTATGGGATCGGGGACCAGTTCAGTTTAAATTGCAGGACCTGATCTCGATCTGCGTTCACACTTGTTTTTTTTTAATCGCCTTTGCGGGATCTCACCTCCCTCTGATCTCGCAATGAAGGGAGGTCGATAAGGAGGATTAATCAATCAATAAAACAGTTATTTCCACATTTACATCACATGGAGGCATCATCCTAAAAGCCGAGGCTTGTGGCGGATGTGCCCGTTACAAGATTACAGAACAAAACAGGAATACAGCACTAAATAGACGAATAAATAAATACATACCACTACGGTAGATAACTACACAAAGGTTTAACCATGGTTAAACAATGTAAATATAACTATGAAGCAGAACATGTAAGTGAAGTAAACAAAGGGACAAAAGTTAAACAAACAATACAAATTAGAAAACATACGAGTAAGTAGGTAGGTAAGTAAGTAAGTAACGGCTAAGCCAACTACCAGTATAAAAAGCAAAGCGAATTTAGTAAAAACGTTTTTAGTCGGTATTTAAACGAGCTAATTGAGGGGCAATTAGTAATTGGTGGTTGAAGACTATTCCAGTTTTTTGGTCCAGTGAAAGAAAGTGTGTGTTGGGAAAGAGTTGATCTAATTAGGGGAACATAAAATTTAGCTGACGACCTAGTATTGTAATCATGTACGGTGCTGTTAAAAACAAAGAGATTGAGTAATGATTTAGGAAATTGGTTGTTTACAAACTTATACATAAAAACATCTTGCTGAAATACATTTATATTCATAAGAGACAATAGCTTATGTTTCTTAAACAAGGGAGTGGTGTGCTCAAGAAAGGGGGCCTTGCATACAATGCGAATAGCCTTTTTCTGAAGTTTAATCAACTTATCCAGATTTGACTTGTATGTATTGGCCCAGATAATGTTACATTAAGAGAGGTATGAAAAAATAAGTGAACAATATAAAGTACGCAGAATGCTCGATGGGAGTGTATACTTCAATCTACTCATGATACCAATATTTTTTGATATTTTGTTTTCTAATTCTTTGATATGGATGTTCCATGAAAGACATTCTGATCCCGATCCTGATCGCGTTCACACTAGCCGGTGACCTCCCTTTGATCGCCCTTTCGAGATAAGATCCCCCTTTGATCCTCCTTGCTGGCTCAAGAGTGAACACGGTGAAAATGTCCTTGTAGTTGTTTTCATTTGTTGGGGTGTTGCCTTCCTCAGAGTTGTATTCCTGATTACTTGAAACCCTCGTACACTCACAGTATGCTGCGGTTGTTTTTAATATTAGTCATTTAGTGTGGAGTATCGTATTGATCTGTCGTTAATTTCAACGCATGTTGTTCTCATGGAAACATAACAATGCTTCATCTAATAAAGCAATCCCTTGTGTACAAATAAAGAGAGTTGATAAGCAACAACCCGTCTGCCCTTGGATATATATTTTCATCTGTTGCGGGTTTTGGCTTTCGCGTAATATTTTCATTTGTCTGTTGGCTTCCTCAGACCAGGGCCCAATTTCATAGAGCTGCTAAGCACAAAAATTTGCTTAGCATGAAATTTCTTCCTCGATAAAAACAGGATTATCAACCAAATGTCAACGTGGTCTTAAGGATAAGTAAACTATTGCTGAATACCAGTTACAAGCAATATGCAACAAATGAAAATTTTGTTGATAATCCTGTTTTAATTAAGGAAGAAATTTTACACTAAGCAAATATGTGTGCTAAGCAGCTCTATGAAATTGGGCCCAGGTTTGTTGATGGCTAACAAGCCACGCACACGCTCAGTATGCTGCCGTGGTCTAAAATATTGTTATTGACGTAATCGTGAATTCTATAATGAAGTACATTAGAATGATTTAGAACTGTATCAAATCTTTTAAATATACAACAGAACATAGCGCTCATTTGCTGTGGTGTCCGATTTTTTCTATTTTTAGATGACACTTTAAAGTGTTTGTAAAAACGAACAAAGAGGGGTCCCTGTTGCTGGACCAGAAAGATAAACTCATGATTCCATTCCTTACTAAAATAACATGTGATATCAACATTTTAGATGGCAGATGATATTATGTAAATTTCGTGCAATAAGACAGTCGGGAAGTCATGTACAAAACCCGTTGTCTTCTAAAACGAAAGACAGTGAAGGACGCGGGAAATTGCGAAATACTCTCATGGGTTTTAGATCGTGTGACCAATATTTGGCTGCTGAGTTCTTTTACTCGCTGTAATTTGAAGATTGTTTGGTCTGGTTAACAAAGAGGAAGACTATTACTTATAGTCAAGTAGGCTTGACGTATTGAAAGCATATATCGCAAATACTCGGGCGCACTCCTAAAGGCCCGGTCGCACAGGCCTCGATAACGAGAACGAAAATGACAACGATAAAAATGCGCCCCCTCGATTGGTTGAATAAGCGGGGAGCAATTCAACCAATCGAGGGCGTGCATTTTTATCGGTCTCGTTTTCGTTCTTGCTATAGGGGCCATGAGTGCGTTTTGGCGACCCCAACCAAAAACTGTTTCGGTTTTTGGTCGTTGGTTCTGCTGTTCAGACTGAACGATAACCGAGTTGTGAGCTCGGTTATCGTTTTGGTTATGACGTCAGAAACAGTTTTTGGTTGGGGTCGCCAAAACACACTCCTGTGTGACCGGGCCTTGAGGCGTGGAATGTGGTGCATGCTGGTCTAGCTAGCGATCAAGTTTGATTGCTTTTGCTGGGTAGACCAGCATGCACCTCATTCATTTGTTGGCGCCTGCGCAAAGGGTACTTGCGAAAAGGTCCATCGACAGGTTTCTCAGTAGTGGATGGAATGGTGGCTTTTTAATGGAAGCCGACTGATAGAGAAGTGTCTCGCCAAACACTCAGTGCAGGATACAAATACTAGTATCCAGCTGCTAATATACAAAAAGTGTCTTAAACGTAATTTCTTAATTACGCCAACCGAAACATAGTATCCTAGTTTATTAGGATGGTGCAATATGTTACGCAATCATTGATTCAGCTCCGATCATTTATTGACGTTCTGACATTTTAATAATATTGTTTGACAAAAATTCATCAAAAAAGACAAACTTACAAGAAAATCATAACTTTCGATAAGTTAAGCATCTTTCTAGAATACAATTACTTTTAGTATAGAATTATGCTAAGCAAAATTAGATTATAAGCAAGAAATACTCCAAAATTGTTTTATCACTGATTATAAATCATTAATAACATTGTAATAAATTGGTGAGTTTTAGTACTCTGCGAAATGATGTCATTGCATGGGAAAGGTATTTCAGCAACCATTTTCATAGGTTAGTTTCTGTTTGTATATATTATTATGTCTACATGTTATAATAGGATTGAAACATTCAAACGGTTCCAAAACCCAATCATAAACGGACCCTTTAAAGGTGACTGCATGTCTCATGTCTCATGTGTGTGAGTTAAGGTCACCTTGAGCCATGGGTTAACACAGATTGGATCCAACAATTCGTCGGTCGTACCACGAACTGACCTTACTAACTCAAATCACACATTTTTGCACTTTTTTTTTAAACAACAAAATATTGACAAACTCAATGCTGTTAACATTATCAGCAAGTTTCAGTGCCTAATTTGTAATAGTTTGGTAATTACACTAATTAATAAGAACGACGCATCGCTAGATTTGCCATTATTTGTGTCTTTTCACAAAGTGACCTATCTATAGATACGTCGCTGTACCAATGGTTAAACTATGCACTACAGTGCGCGCGATTATGGCGCGCGTGAAAATTTTCGTACCACGAAGTGACCTAACTGGGTAGCGTAGTATTTTCACAAAGTGACCAATCTCGATAGGTCTCTATTACGCATTGGTTTGTACACAGCGCGCTGCAGGCAAAACTGAAATTTTTATTTTCACAAAGTGACCTATCTGTTTAGGAATTAATTACTAATTAAAATAGTTTTAGGGATGCAAACACATTGATAGTTCTGTATGAATAAAGTATTCAGCTTTGTTTTTGTCATAAAAGAATACAATAAAGTTGAAGCAGACGTACTCCGAAAGAACAGTTTGAAAAGTAGTGCAACTTCAATCGTGATTTTCTCCGAACACATTTTTTAAAACAGTGAACGAGTTAGGTCAGTTCGTGGTGCGAACGACGAATTGTCAGCAGAGCATAAATCTAGTTATTCTTTGAAATTTAGGATTGTTGTAAAAGTATACAGTTTTGAAGTAGCTATCCATTATGGTTCACTTAGTCTCACAATTCTATTATTTTCTAGTACAAATGTGTTTTACCGATGACATATAAGAAGTTTTTGTAAAACTGTACACACGTTTTGTTTGGCCGATACAAAGTAGCGAGAACTTGCAATGCGTGCAGCAGAGTCACGTGCCTGTGACGTCACTATTCCTACCAAGTTTAATTCGTGGTTAAACTATGTATTTTTCTGACAAATAGTACCTAAAAGCAATCGCACAACATCGGTAAACAGTTGTGTCCAAAGGCCCACACTTCGTGTATCGCAACTTATATATAAAAATAACAAACCTGTGAAAATTTAGACTCAATCGGTCATCTGAGTCGGGAGAAAATAACGGGAAATCCCATCCTTGTTTCCACACGTTTCGCCGTGTCATGACATATATGTTTTAAATAAATCCGTTATTGTCGATGTCGAGAATTGATAATTGTTTTAATGTTTTCTCAAAAAGTAAAGCATTTCATGGAATAATATTTCAAGGGAAGTCTTTCACCATTACCTTCTGTAAACCCTGTAAGTTATTTGTAAATCTGTGAACTTTTAATGTTTGTTCTGTTCAGAAATTGTCCAATTGTTTTAAAGCAGAACATTTATTATAACATTTTAATTAAATTATAACAACATTTAAATTTAACATTCTGCCGAGTGCACTTAGATCTAACAATGATAACACAAGTGTTATAAATTTCACTGAAAACCAATCGACACAATAATCAATCGATAGTTTGATCTAATAGTTCAGCATTATTTTATCCACAAACTGACCACCACATACACCTTGCAGCCTGGCTCATCATCTGCCCTCAAGGCGTCAGCTTTTACACTGTAGAGCCTGCACTGACCAGAAGTCATGACGTAGTCGAAAGACCAACACCCTTTGTTCATCTTTAAACACTGCTTGAAACAGCGCGTGAGTGACTTCATGTGAAGGACCGACAAAGGGCGTGGGTCGACAATGCATTTCCCATCGAATAGCAGTGATGACACCATGCTAGTGACGGTGAATGGCGTGTCCTGAGTCATTGCAGCTGTAGAAAAGCAAACAATAGTCGATAAAATAAAACAAAATATATATTAAACAAAATGAGTTGCTTTGTCTTAACACATCTTCAACATTGATTTGTCCGGTCGTCACAGTTGAGCGAAGCCTTTCCTCAACAAATACCTGGTGTACAATAACACAGTAAAATACAATCAATAATCATTAAGTTGGGGTGTTTTGAGTAAATCTAAATGTTCTTAAAAACAAACGGTACACACACAAAAAAAACAGTACAAAAACCGTCTTACGTAAATCATTACTTGTAATATTATGAAGGCAGTCTTCGATTGGGTACTCTTCAACTAACACTTCGCACAGTGTTATGTAGATTCCATCCAAAACGTCCACACTGACGTATCGGGCAATCACGGGCGGGTCGCACAAAATCGGTATGTGTCCCCCAAGGATCGATGCTTGGACTGATGTCACTGGTAACCCGCACGCGGCATTGATGGAAATTTCGCTCTCTATACCTGCTCTCACGGTGGCGCCAGACAAACGTTCACCTGTCAGTGAAAAGTTTGACACCTTTTTAAACTCAAAGGCAAACTTAAACATTATTCAACTTTGATACGAACGTTTCTTGAAAGAAATTTGAGTGTTTCATTGTTGTTGTATTCAACAAACAATTAACAGTAACGAATTCAATTTAATGCTTGTTTACTTGTAATCTTATCAGGCAAATACCTAGTATTTCTAATGAAAGTCTTTCCAATGACAATTGCCACAAATGTTTGTATCACCAAGTTCTACACGATGACCTTAAGACTTTTTAAAGGTATTATTTAATCGTAATTTGTAGTTGTTTTGTGTTAATATAATATTGGCATACTAGCTGTGCCACAGATTTAAAATGATATTTCCAAAGACTGTTTTGATACGGCTACTCTTTCACTTACTACAACAATCTCCTCTGTTGACAAGGGTGACACGACCGAGGCAGTGGTTTGCTCCCAAGTCCACCTTCCACCATGGATGCGGGTCTCCCTCACAAACTATATATGGGAGAGACAGAGACTTTTCAACAATTGTGCAATGATTTTATGAGACGCAAAAATGTATTTAAAAAAAATACGCGAAGATAAACAACTATGTCATGTATAACAAAAGCACTGGACACTATTGTACTCAAACAAATTGTTAGCATAAAATCTTACTTGGTAACGAGCAATGGAGAGGTATATAAAACCTCAGCTGAGGTCTCGAATTTCAAGCATCTGAAAGCATACAACTTGTGCGACAACGGTGTTTTTTCTTACATTATTCTCTCGCAACTTCGACGACCAATTGAGTTCACATTTTCATAGGTTTGTTATTTTATGCATATGTTGCGATTCATAAAAAAAGAAGACTGGTCTTTGACAATTACCGAAGGTGTCCACGCATTTAACGTTGGTTTTATAAGTAGCTGCTCTAAAGCCATTGGACACTTTCGGTAAACAGTATTGTCCAAAGGCCCACACTACACTTCGTGTATCACAATTTATATAAATAACAAACCTGTGAAAATTTAGGCTGAATCGTTTATCGGAGTCGGGAAAACCTACCCATGTTTCTGCACGTTTCGCCGTGTCATGACATGTGTTTAAAATAAATCCATAATTCCCGATAACGAGAATTGATAATTTTTTCAATGTTTTATCAAAAAGTAAAGCATTTCATGGAATAATATTGCAAGAGAAGTCTTTCACCACTACCTTCTGTAAACCCTGTAATTTATGTGTAAATCTGTGAACTTTTATTTTTGTTTCTGTTCCGAAAGTGTATAATGGCCTTAAAGACACTGGACACTACTGGTAATTGTTAAAGACCAGTCTTCTCACTTTGTGAATCTCAACATATGCATAAAATAACAAACCTGTGAAAAATTGAGCTCAATCGGTCGTCGAGGTTGCGAGATAACAATGAATGGAAAAACAACCTTGTCACACGAAGTTGTGTGCTTTCAGATGCTTGACTTTCGAGACCTCAAATTCTAAATCTGAGGTCTCGAAATCAAATTCGTGGAAGATTACTTCTTTCTCGAAAACTACGTTACTTCAGAGGGAGCCGTTTCTCACAGTGTTTTATACCATCAACAGCTCCCCATTACTCGTTACCAAAATAAGGTTTTATGCTAATATTTTGTTGAGTAATTACCAATAGTGTTCACTGCATTTAAGCTTTAAAGACAGTGGACACTATTGGTAATTGCCAAAGACTATAGCCTTCACAGTTGGTGTATCTCAACATATGCATAAAATAACTAACCTGTGAAAATTTGAGCTCAATCGGTCATCGAACTTGCTAGATAATAATGAAAGAAAAAAACACCCTTGTCACACGAAGTTGTATGCGTTTAGATGGGCTTCTTTCTCGGAAACTATAGCACTTCAGAGGGAGCCGTTTCTCACAATGTTTTATACCATCAACCTCTCCCCATATACTCGTCACCAAGAAAGGTTTTATGCTAATAATTATTTTGAGTAATTACCAATAGTGTCAACTGCCTTTAAGGATAACAGAGATCAGTAAGAATATTGAAACCAAAATAATGGCCACTTCAATTGCATTTTTAACACTTCAGAAATTATATTTATTGAGTTTGTTTACGAACTGGTTGCATGTTTTTAAGAATGTTTTACCCCCGTTGTTATAATTCCGTTTCTGATTTTTTTAATTTGTCCATAATGCCATCAGCGCCCTACAGCATGTCTACATGATTAGGGCACTATATAAGCTGTGGTATTATTATGATTGATTGTCAACGTGATCGTATCAAACAAATATACTGGGATTTCAAAGCACTTTTTTTATTGCTGTCAATTTAATGATGTTTTCATTTCTATAATTTCCTGATTTTTTTATATTTTTTTAATTTTTTTTTACATACGAACCAAAAACATGACCCTATTTTGCAGGCCAGGTTCCACATGACTGTACCAGACCAAACGTTTCCAGACTATACTATTAATGTTAGTACTCTCTTTTTCTTACCGCAATATTAAAAATACAATATCTAAAGTTTGTGGGGAAAATTTCTAGATATAATCTTTTTTAGACCGCGCCAGTTTCAAGCGTAATCTAACATGTTGTTGTGCCACTTTGGTCCTTATTTGCTTTTAACGCTTACAGGAAACAAGAAACGCATATACTAGGCTTGCCAAGTCTATACGTGCTCAGTGTCTATGACAGTAGGCACAATATTGGATGCTGAAAACACACTGGCAAGTTATTCTACACTTACTGGAATGAGAACAACTGAAATCATGTATAGTGTTCTTATTTTTATTTATTTTTATTTTTTTCAGCAACATCCAACAGCGCAAGCGCCAATGACAGGATGGATAAAAACATTTAATTACATAAAATAGCACAATAAAATTAATTAGATCTTAGATCGCTATCTATCTACATCTACATCTATGCCGGTACTCGTCAACTATCGCCCGATCTGCTGTGATACTAACTCCTAAACAAAACAACGGTTTTTTTTTTTACCGTGCCAGTCTCGAGTGTTTTCAAACGTTCTTGGGACCACTTCGGTTCAACCTGTTGCTTTAAAACGCACAGTTTGTATTTCACTTAAGTCCGGTTCATGGTTCCTTTGAATGCCAATGCGATTAGACCTTTGACGTCACGACTTCGCAACGATTAATTCGCAACAGAACTGTGTTCAACTCTTACATTCGCAGTATGAACCGGGCTTTAATAGTGTTACCGTCGACGTATTCTTGGATGCTGTAAGCAGAGGGAAATATAATTTATTATTCACTTACGGTTGTGAGTGCAAGTTACATCTTCAGGCATAGTTCTTTGATCGCCATCAAATTGCTAGATCTGCTGAAAGACTAATTCCTTCGTAATCAGTAGTCGAGATCTGGGTGGCCTGCTTTCCCTGAAGATTCAAAACTGAAAATATGACGCACACAAAATTTCAAAAGCCAAAGATAAAATCGCTTATCAGTGATGTGATACCGTTTCGATAGTTCATAAAACACAATGTAATGACTTACAAGGTGTTGTGGCGCGCGCAATATGCTGCCGATCAGACCAGGAACACGGGGCGAGCCCCCTCTCTGCACTGGGCTATTTTACACGAAACACGGCACCAAAGGCTTTATGTCCCATCCGAAGGACGCAGCAATAATAGTTAAACGTCTTGCCATTTTAAGGACACAAGTTTCACGACCCTCGAACCCACAATCTGCTGTACAAATATACCAGAGCTTAAAGAGTATCGTTTCGATAGCTCGGGACTTATTATGCAGTTGTGTCAAACACTTACATCAAGGCACCGTAAGAGTCTCGAGCTAACAACACGAGGATGACAACAATTCCACTGAATGGTTGGCAGCCAGCGGCCAAAATACACTTACACTTGGGTTCGGGCTATTCTAGCCCTGGGGGTCTTACACTTTCGTATTATCTGTGAACAGAGGAAGAGTCCTATATAGGGCTAGGACTATTCAAGCATTTGACCAAAGGATGGCAAAAAAATGAGAAGCACTTTAATATTTCTGAGAATATTGTTACATGACCATGACCATTAAATTTGCCAAATTTATACTAAATGAATAAGTGACAAACATTTCAAATGACAACACTTTCATTTTATTTTTATTTTAAATGACCAGTGGTGACTAGTAGCCACTGGACGAAGTTAATTTTTCGTAATTTTTTTTTTTTTTTTTAAAGACACCACGTTTTGTTTATGCCATGAGAAGAATACTGTCTATGGACATTCCTACAACTAGTGAAATTTATTTTACACAAACACATAGTGTGGGTTTGAAAAACCAAGTTGGGTAGACACTTACCTGTAAGATTACTAAGGCATTGGCACGATAGCGGGCAAAACAACACGAGGATTCCAAAGAGAAACATCAACAGGTTTTTCTCCTCCAACATTCCCTCGCAGTGAGCCATCTTGATAAACCACAACTACTGGTAATACAGCTACCTTTTCCCAATATCTCCACGCAAGCTGATCGATAACTGCTTTAAGTGGGGGCGTCACCATTAGACAAAACTTGCGACCGGCGTCGCGTGACTTATATTGGAGAATCATTATTTAAAAAATGGTGCGTTCGTTTATCTTCCCTGGGTCGACCCCGGTCTGCCCACGGTGCGTTCAAATAGCTTTGACGTCATTCCAGGGGCTTACCCGGGGTAACCCCAAGTACCCTGCTTTATGGAGTGGGTCACTTGGGGGTGACCTGAGGTGCGTGACGTCACCACGAGAGGGATAGTGTGATCGTTGGATTAGCTCTTGTCAGGGGCTCACCCGAGTGAGCACCGCGGGGTCGACCCAGGGAAGCTAATCGAACGCACCCAAGCCAAGCGCGGTGTGAGAGGACAAGTATGACGTCATCATCCGAGCGCCACTGCTATAAGGGTCATGATTTGTGTTGTATTAATTTGTTGACTCTAATTCTGAATCCACTGGTAGCGTGGCTAGTTTTAATTTCCGGACGTTACAAATTCAACCAAATTAACACGCACAGTAAACATACATGACGCCATACCAAGTTTACTGATCCGTTACACTTGTAAAAACGCCGGGAAGCTTTTTCTGAACTTTAAACAGGTTTGATAGGTTATGTATGTATTTTTACCGGGCTAACTTGAGAAAGTAATGTACGATGCTGGCAAGAGGTAAAAATATTGCAGCTATACGAGAGAAAACTTTGGTGTTATCTTGGGATCTTGCTATGACATACTATACATATTTATTTACGCTATTTCTTTAATGTAAGAGTATGTTGTTTACAGGACTCCATCAATTCGTTTTGCCTTTTCATTTTCTTGTTCCTATTTATTTATTTTGCCGTCATTCCATGCTTTCCCCCTTCCACTGTTTCTACTTTTGTCTTCGTCAAATGATAACCCCCCCCCCCGCCCAGAAGCAGGACCGCCACTTTCATTACTGTTATATCAAGGCGATCAATAACACAATACATCGAACTGTGTGCTAATCAAAGTGTTGTTGGTTTCAACGCATTTCTTCTTCTTTTTCGTCATGGAAAACGTTGGTAAGCATTCGTAATATATTGGTAAGGAGAGGCGGCCGTACGAGGACGATCGATGGGTGAGACCGAGAAGAAAATATTCACTATCCAACCGCCATTTTGGACGAATTCAACGCGAAATTCAAATATTCATCTTCGCAAGACAATTCGCCACTCTGTGAGAGGGGCAATACGAAGCGCTTCCTAAATTTCAGCGAATGTTGTGAAGACGGTAATTCGCCATCGGTTTTTGTAAGCATTAGTAAGCCATTGGTACTGTCGGTAAAGCGTGCGTATTAATATGCGTAATATATTGGTCAGGAGAAGTTTAGGGACGACCGAGAACATGTTCACTATCCAATCGCAACTGTTGGGCGAATCCATCCCGAATTTCAAATGTGACCCGCTACGTGAAAATGAGTCAGATGTTGACAATTTCAAGAATTGAGTTGTTAGCATGGCTGGAAAGAACACACCAGCAGCAGTAATTTGGTATAAGTCTAAGCTTTGGGGTGTGTCGCGTTGCTGAGTTACTCCTGTTTTAAATTAGCATCTACATCATTTTTTCTGAAAAACGAACTACAAGTAAAGCGATGTTTAAAAACACCATTGTGCACGAAAGGATACAAATAAGACATAAGTATGATCACAATTTTTATTTTTTTATTTTATTTTTTTCCCACCTTAAACTGTCCATAACTTAATAATGCATTGGGCGACATCTGACTCATTTTCACGTAGCGGGTGACAAATATTCATATTTGCAAGAATATTCGCCACAGTGTGAGAATAGCATTACAATATTTTTCTAGCAGGCAATTATTGTTAAGTGCCTTGATCATGGACACAAGTGTCATTCCGGGATCATTACTGACCCGCAAAGTTTGACATGGACTGCTCGGCCATGCAAGACATTTCATGTTCTTGGAGATATTAATCATTTTGTTGATTTGCGGGTGTTGACATCCTCAGAGTATTGTTCCTGTGGCTAGAGCACAGCACACAGTTATGCGGCGGGTATGAACTGTTTCGCAATTTGTTGTAATCGATACGGACATGTATGTTTGTTGTCATCGATACGGACATGTATTGTTCCTGTGGCTAGAGCGCCTCGTACTCACAGCACACAGTTATGCGGCGGGTATGAACTGTTTCGCAATTTGTTGTCACGGAAACATAACAATTATAACGGCTATGCTGCATCTATTTAAGAGTCCCTGCCTGTAAGAATGTACCAAGTGGTGATTCATGGGTTCTCAGAGCTTCTTCTAAAAAAATTAGAGTGATACATTATTATACCAAACGAATAAATCCAAAATATTAGTTTGCTGACGCTTTCGGTTTGGGAGTTATCAGTTATCAAAGTTTCAGCCTAAAAGCCTCCGTGAAAAAAATAGTACATTCCCTGTAAACACAAAATGTGCACCAAGGTCATTCCAACAAAAGGAATTTTTTTTTGAAACCTCCAGTTATAACAAAAGTAAAAAAAAAAAAAAAAAAATTGGGATCTCGTTGGCACGTCATGTTTACGCGCACCTGAACCTTTGACGAACAGTGCCCTCGTGCCATTTTCAACGCCTCATAACTCAACGCGCCTGTAAGATCTCATGAATTAAACAAGTTTACATGAAAGAGCTTGCATCCCTAAACCAAATTGAAGTGCAAAGTGCGTGGCATCTCGTTGGCGCAGAGAAATAATAGAGGTCAAAGTTCACATTTTACCAATATATTACATTATTCGCACCTCCGTAACCTTGCGAGCCAACAACAAAAGGTTGTTTTATGGCAATCGGGTGTTGGAACAATTTTCATCTAATGACAAATGAAAAAAGAATTTTGGGATCTCTGCAACTTGCATGTCAAAAGATTTTTTGAAAATGCTCTTAAGTATTGCAATTCCACACATTTTGGCCTAAACTGCCACAACATTCACTTTTTTTTTCATCAGATCCCATCAATGTTTTCTTGTATTTGGTAAAGTTGAGTGTTCCTATTAAAACAGATTTCAATTGGAAAATAATTTGGATCATGTTGGCCCACCAATATAACAAAGGTCAAAGGTTAATGAAACTACACTACTGCCTATTTCGGGCGATTTTGCGTCGTCTAAGAATCCATGCGCCAATATGATCCCATTAAATTGTCTGCGTTTTATGATTATATAGATTCTCAGCAACACATAAAAAGCAAAAACCAAATGGGCTTTGGGTGGCACTAACAAATATTACAGACCAAAGGTCACAATACGTGCCTGCATGTCATTGCATTGCTGTGGCAACCGAAAGTGAGAAATATTCCCCAATTTCAAAATGTTGGCAAACCATGAAGAAGATAAATCTCCAAAACAAATTTTAGATCCAGATATAGATTGGACTTGTTTTTACAAATGGTGTTAGGTTCATGTTGGTTGATGACTGTTGCCAAGGTCAAAGGTCACAAAGAACATGGGTGTTTTTTATATTTTCTGTCAAGAACCAACTTCAGAGCCTTTTCAAGATTGTATTGCTTGGCGCACATTTTTGTGTTTACAGGGAATGTACTATTCGTTTCTCGAGGGTCTTTTTGCCAAAACTTTGATAACTGGTAACTCCAAAACCGAAAGCGTCAGCAAACTAAAATTTTTGATTTATTCGTTTGGTATGATGGTGCATCACTCTAATTTTTCAGATGAAGATCTGCGAACCCATGAACCCCCCCCCCCCCTAATTTGGTACATTCTTACAGGCAGGGACTCTTAACGTGGCCCTATAGTGCAAATAAAGAGCGTTGATAAAGCAAAAGCCATTCTGCCCTTGAAGATATTTTGATATGTTACGGGTTTTGGCTTCCTCATAATAGTCATGTATGTTTTGGCTCCCTCCTCAGAATAGTATGCTGCGAGTGATCCTAATATTGGACATTGAAGTTAGCGTGGAAATCATCACAATGCTGCACTTTTAAATATCGTTTAAAGGCAGTCGACACTATTGGTAATTACTCAAAATATTTATTGTCATAAAACCTTTCTTGGTGACGAGTAATGGGGAGAGGTTGATGGTATAAAACATTGTGAGAAACGGCTCCCTCTGAAGTGCCATAGTTTTCCAGAAAGAAGGAATTTTATACCAAGTAAGGTTTATTGCTAATAATTATTTTGAGTAATTAGTGTCCACTGCCTTAAGCTAAACCACTTCTTGTTTCCATAAAACACAGAATATCAAACTAAAATGTTATTTATTTTTTTATGCTGAGCCACGGTAGGTGAATAAAATATAATTTCAAGACGATCAACGCCTTGAATGGTTCACACATTCACACGAAGTTAGTTTGCAACAGAAAATTACTGTTGAGAAACCTGTTAACAAACTGACCTGCTCTTTAAAAAAAATTGAAGTAATCTGTTGATACAAATTTCATCCAGGTACAAGGTGCACATCCACTAGGACCAGACTGGTAGTATTTAAAGACGTTATAACAATACTGTTTCATCATTTATTTTTGCCTTGCCCAAATTGTCCACACTATTGTGGTGGAAATTAGATGGCTGGTGTCCCGACCCCTTTTTTATATAAATCGAAAACCATAATCACAAATCGACTATTGAAAAATCTGTGAAACTAAAACAAAAGCTGTTTTCTTTTTAAAGACACTGGACACTATTGGTAATTGTCAAAGACAAGTCTTCTCACCTAGTGTTTCTCGACATAATATGCATACAATTACAAGCCTGTGAAAATTTTAGCTCAATTGGTCGTTGAAGTTGCGAGATATTAATGAAAGAAAAAACACACCTGTCACACGAAGTTGTTTGCTTTTAGAAGCTTGATTTCGAGACCTCAAATTCTAAAGTTGATGTCTCGAAATCAAATTCGTGGAAATCTACTTCTTTCTCAAAAACTACGTCACTTCAGAGGGAGCCGTTTCTCATCAGCAAGTAAAGTTTTATGCTATTAATTATTTTGAGTAATTACCAATAGTGTCAACTGCCTTTAATATGCACTTTCATCAGATATAATATATGCAAGTTCATAATGGTGGCCTTAGGTGTATCGCATTTCGCAAGTTCATTTTGCATACACAAATAGTTTTGATTGTGTCACATTATAAAATTGATGAGCACATTTTGTTTTTCTTTTTGCTTTTGGGGGATGTTCAAACGAGTAGTCAATTTTTTTTTTCGAGTAGTCAATTTTTTGACTCCCATAAATGGCCGATCGTGTTAGTTAGCACAGTAAAAGGAAAACCATGCAATTTCGAGGCAAACTTGTGTGGATCATTGTAGTCTACTTTTAAAACATCTTTCCGACCATATGCATTTTATAAAAACGGTTACAAACGCTTTTTATAGACCAACTCGTCCGATCCAAGGCAACGTGTTCCTTTAAAACTATATGACTCCCGAGGTGATCCCCGGAGCGTTCCTTTTTTCCCGAGGCTAAGCCGAGGGAAAATGGAACGCTCCAGGGATCACCGAGGGAATCATATAGTTTCAACCATAGCACTCGAAGCAGTCAATATTTGTTTTATTATAACACCACAAACATTTCTAAATACTGTACTATTAAGTTACAGACCTGAATGCTACAATCCACGGACGACGCGAATACAGATTGCGAAAACTTTTACTGTGCTGCATGTAGTGTCATGTAATCCGAAATGGTTACAGACTATTAATGTATCATCCTCGTACACGCAACGGACGCCTGGGTACTGCCCCCGTGTGATAGTCTTCGGACTAGCGCATGGCAAACCGATGCACTATCACACGGCCGTCGTCTAGTAAAACTAAGACATATCATGTGACGCGCTCTAAACCAATGAAAAGAAAGAATATTGGTAAGGGTATTATTAATACACGTTATCCAACTGTACGTGGACCTTTCCCGAACCGTGGACCCGATTGCCTCTTCTGGAAGTCCCCGGTTTGAATGTGTACACACCGATGTAAACATAGTAGGGCCTATACTTCCCCCAGTGATGTGGATAAAAATAGTAATACAAAATAACCCAAATTGATTTTTAAAACAAGCTGTAAGTTTACTTACGCCAATATTCAGGGCAAAATTAACAACTTGGCTCAACACCTGTTCATGAATATAGACGTAAATGTTTTCGACTTGGGGCTCAAGTCGTAAGCTAAAAACAATGACAATTCTCTCTCAATACACATCTCTGGGTTCAACATCATCATCATCATCTTTCGTCCTTAGACGGAATAGAAGAAGCAGCTTTGATGAAGTGGTGCCAGGTTGCTTTGTCCCTCATTAGTTGTTTGATTGAGATAAGTGTCTCTGGTGATGGTGTGATGGTGTCAGTGTAGCTCATTTTCCTCCTGCCGCGGTTTGGATGTCCGGCAGGAGGATTCCAGAAGACCAGGTGCGATGGTTTATCGTCTGTTCGTAACAGTGACCGGCAAGCTGAAGACGTCTCTCAGCATAATAATGTCTCGGATAGTGGCGGTAGATTGCCGTTTACCTCCCTGTTTGTAATATTATGGTCCCGCCAGTGGATGTTAAGAATTCTACGCAATAGTTGGGTGTGTAGCAGCCGTTGATGCGGTCATTCATCTTTTGGGTTGTTGTCCATGTCTCAGCTCCATATAGCAGGATGCTTTCAATGGTCATTATGGTGCGGTCATTTTGTATTTCTCCCATTGACGTCAGTATTACCAAACCGAGGCTTAAAGAACAAAATAGTCTGGTTCCTATTTGAAAAAAAACGATTATATGCATTTATAGTGTTATTTGATACGATGAACATGACCATGATGGAGGCAGCATGATAAAAGTATATTGCTTCATACGTTGCTTCATGTACACCGACTACTCCTGCATAACAATTTCACTCTTCAAGTGCAAGACGCACTACAATTTGTTTATCAGATTTAATTTAAACCAACACCTTGAGAGGGTGTATATTTTAAGATTGCTCTTACTAACACGTCGCCTCTTACAAGTGTTGCCATTTTCAATGTATCCAAACTTGCAGTGCCGTATTTGGGTGATTTTTAAACTAACCATAACTCTTGGGGGCGCACTATATTGTGAGTTGACCGGAACGGACCAACGTCACGAGGTGTTAATTTTAAGCAAACTTAACAACTTTTCATGTTGTCGCTATTACAAACGGTCAAAGCCGCAGATGAAAGCAAAACGTTGCCTTTTGTTAATTCATTAGAACTTTGTGACAACTATTGGTGGCGCACTTTATTGTAAAATGACCCGAGCGGACCAACGTCAAGAGATGGCAAGGTATTTGAACTAGTATTCTCTTTATATAGAACCTATAGTCAATTGTACAAGTTCGATTTTAATACATCATCAATAATAAATAAGGTAACCTATCAAATAAATTCCGTGCATTTTTCTGAAACGGGTAAAAAGAAATGCCCGAAGAGAACGTTCGAAGCAAACAAGCTATATGACTGGTCTGTCCGTACTGATAATAAACCCCCTAGATAAAATGAACGCATCTAGTTAGGAAATTACTTGGTCGTTTGCTGAAGGGGAAAGTATAATTAGAGTTCCACATGAGTTTGGTCATATCTCATCATCATCCACGACCACATACGGATAGACTGTGAAGAGGAGTAGACGCCAGTGTTGAACAATGACAGCGGTGGCGGCAGCCACGCTAATTTTAGGCTTACTTGTGATTTGTCACAAAGTTTCTCCGATATCTGCTGGTTGCGGCAGCATTTTCTTGCCCGACCAGCACCATGCATTGATCGGTCACTCGTTCCTGTCTCAAACAGGGACCGGTCAGATTCAGTGTATGATGCTCTGCTGGAGGCACAGTCGTTGTTTGTCATTCAATCATGATGACACCTATGGTACATGTCAGCTGAACAACGCGAGGAAAGAAGAATTTCCCGAGAGTTACAAGCAAGATGAACGCTTGTCGTACTTCGGTTCCTCCAAAACGGGACATGAAGACAAAGTAAGTTTTAACGTTTCCCTGTAACTTTCAACGATTCTCTGTACTGTTTTAAAGGCAGTGGACACTATTGGTTATTACTCAAAATAATTATTATCAAAAAATCTCACTCAGATGCCTGATTTCGAGACCTTAAATTCTAAATCTGAGGTCTCAAAATCAAAATCGTGGAAAATTACTCGAAAACTACGTTACATGAGAGGCAGCCGTTTCTCACAATGTTTAATGCTATCAACAGCTCCCCATCGTTACCAAGTAAGGTGTATTGCTAATAATTATTTTGAGTAATTAGTGTTCACTGCCTTAAGTTAAACCACTTCTTGTTTCCATAAAATCAAACTAATGTTATTTATTATGCTGAGCCACGATAGGTGAATACAATATAATTTCAAGACGACAACGCCTTGAATGGTTCACACATTCACACGAAGTTCGTTTACAACTGAAAATTACTGTTGATAAACCTGTTAACAAACTGACCTGCTCTTTAAAAAAAAATTGAAGTAAACTGTTGATACAAATTTCATCCAGGTACAAGGTGCACATCCACTAGGACCAGACTGGTAGTATTTAAAGACGTTATAACAATACTGTTTCATCATTTATTTTTGCCTTGCCCAAATTGTCCACACTATTGTGGTGGAAATTAGATGGCTGGTGTCCCGACCCCTTTTTTATATAAATCGAAAACCATAATCACAAATCGACTATTGAAAAATCTGTAAAACTAAAACAAAAGCTGTTTTCTCTTTAAAGACACTGGACACTATTGGTAATTGTCAAAGACAAGTCTTCTCACTTAGTGTTTCTCGACATAATATGCACAAAATTACAAACCTGTGAAAACTTTAGCTCAATTGGTCGTCAAAGTTGCGAGATATTAATGAAAGAAAAAACACCCTTGTCACACGAAGTTGTGTGCTTTTAGATGCTTGATTTCGAGACCTCAAATTCTAAAGTTGATGTCTCGAAATCAAATTCGTGGAAAATTACTTCTTTCTCAAAAACTATGGCACTTCAGAGGGAGCCGTTTCTCACAATGTTTTATACTATCAACAGCTCTCCATTACCCATACCTAGTAAAGTTTTTTGATAATAATTATTTTGAGTAATTACCAATGGTTAATATGCACTTTCATCAGCTATAATATATGCAAGTTCATAATGGTGGCCTTAGGCGTATCGCATTTCGCAGATTCATTGTGTGTGACTGTTCCAACCTTGGCCGGAATGTTAACTTTAAAGCCAAACAATGGCAAACCCAAACCTTACCATTCAAATGCGCTCTTGCGTGTGTTGTATGTGATGCACCTGTTGGGAAAGAAAAGGACCCATCACTACAGTGGTTTTAAGAGGATGAAGTTCGGACAATAGATGAAGTTCAGACTTTCTAATCCTTAAAAAAAAATGGTCTTTAAATGCAGTGGACACTATTGGTAATTACTCAAAATAATTATTAGCATAAAACCTTACTTGGTGACGAGTAATGGGGAGAGGTTGATGGTATAAAACATTGTGAGAAACGGCTCCCTCTGAAGTGCCATAGGTTTCGAGAAAGAAGTAATTTTCCACGAATTTGATTTCGTGACCTCAGATTTAGAACTTGAGGTCTCGAAATCAACCATTTAAACGCACATAACTCTTTGTGACAAGGGTGTTTGTTCTTTCATTGTTATCTCGCAAATTTGATGACCGATTGAGCTCAAATTTTCACAGGTTAGTTATTTTATGCATTTGTTCAGGTACACTAACTGTGAAGGCTAGTCTTTGACAATTACCAATAGTGCCCAGTGCCTTTAATGGTCAATGTCCTTTTACGGAAGTATGAAAAAAGGAGAAAGGACAAATTAATATGATGTTTTTTGGCAATTATCATTATGAGTTGGAGTTCGGATTCTGCAGTTTCTGAAAATGTGTCCTTGAACATGGACCCGTAGATCGTTTGAAAGGCAGTGAACACTATTGGTTATTACTCAACTAACTATAATTTGGTTTAACTCTTGATCACAACACTTAAACTAATTTCACAACTTCGGTCTTCATCAGCAGGGTGACGTGGATGTTGAACCCGTGACCTTGCGGACACGTGATCCCCAAGACCGCGTCATAGACTCCTGGGAGCATGTACCCCCCCCCCCCCCCCCGTCTCGGTTCAGAGGACGGCCTCTGAAGATGACGAACTGGGGCAGCGGTGCTCCAAAAACCTAGTCTTGAGCGATCTCTCGGTTGTAGGTTTCTGTGCATTGGCCCTATCTGGTCTGTCCTTGACACGGGATTTGGTAGACCACTCCCGTATGGTCCTTCTTCGCTGTTTTGTCCTTGGGTGATACGAGTAGTTGTCTTATGGTGTTTGTGGGTTTGAAACACGATGGTGATGTTGTATGAAGCAAATATACATCAGATCCTACAGACCCTCCCTGAACCGAGACGGGGACGGTACAAGCTCCCAGGAGTCTATGACGCGATCTTGAGATCACGTGTCCGCAAGGTCACAGGTTCAACATCCGCGTCATCGAAAATTTCAGGTATGAAATTATTTTCACTGTTGTGATCAAGAGTTAAACCAAACTATATTTAATTGCCAACACAGATGAACTTTCACGCTACTTAACTAATTATTAGCATGAAACCTTACTTGGTAACGAGTAAATGGGAAGCTATTGATCGTATAAAAACGGCTCCCTCTGAAGTAACATAGTTTTCGAGAAAGGAGTAATTTTACACCAATCTGATTTTGAAACCTCAGACTAAGAATTTGAGGTCTCGAAATCAATCATCTGAAAGCACTCAATTTCGTGTGCAACGGTAATTTTTCTGTCATGTTCACTTGCAACTTCGACGACCAATTGAGCTCAGTTTTTCACAGGTTTGCTATTTAATGCATATGTTGAGATGCACCAAGTGAGACGACTTGTATTTGACGTTTACCAATAGTGTCCTGTGTCTTTAAAAGGACAATTTATATATTGGTATGATTATTACTTACTTTTAAAATGGATTTCGGCTTCTCCAACTTGCTTTTTCCTTAAACACCAAAGTTATTAAAAAGAGCAATAAAGTAGACGGACTCTTTTATATAAAGGAAAATGTATGACTATAGAACTTATATAAAATGGATTCGATTCTCTATCTGAGTTAGTCAGTTTATGTGTGTCAATGTTGTGTAGATATATAATTTGTACCTTCTTTTGTGTTTGTATAAACTTTAATTATGTCCCTATACATCGCCATGATGAGCGTCATGCTTGACGGGTCTGATTGACCTGATGCTTGACGGACCTGAGCGCTCTATAATAGGCCACCGATATTATTATTGTTATTAGTATTACTGTTATTATCATCGAATGGCAATGCCATTTAAAGGAGCAAAAGATAGAAAATGTGGGGTTTTTGACTTTATTACTTTTTGTTCTCATCTCTAATTGCCAAAATGGCATTCAAGGTCAATTCTAGGACACATTTTAATATGATGAAGGAGTACATATTACTAATGAGATGTAGCTCGAATACTGCAGTTTGCAAACATTGTGTCGATGAACGTGAACATGTAGATCGTTTCAGCAAGGAGAGAAGAATGGACACAGTAGGCGGTGTACATGTAGGCGTGGTGTACATGTATAATGGGTGCGTTCGATAAGCTTCCCTGGGTCGACCCGTCGGTGCTCACTCGGGTGAGCCCCTGACAAGAGCCAAACGAACGACCACTCACCGCTCTCGTAGTGACGTCATGCACCGTGGGCCAGCCCCCAAGTGACCCACTTCACAAGCAGGGCACTGGGGCCGACCCAGGTGAGCCCCTGTCATGACGTCGAAGCTATTCGAACGCACCGGGGGCAGACCGGGGTCGACCCAGGGAAGCTAAACGAACGCACCCAATACAACACACACTCAAACGGCGGGAACCTAAAAAGGGACAATAGGGTTCCCGCGGTTCGAAAAAGATCCCTAGTTGGAAAACGTGCCAAAATCAATGGGAGCTGTTGCCTAAAAGTTCATGTTTAAACAAAAGAGGGACAATATATTTTCCACGAATTTGATTTCGAGACCTCAGATTTAGAATTTGTCGTCTCGAAATCAAACATCTGAAAGCACACAACTTCGTGTGACAAGGGTGTTTTTTGCTTTCATTATTACCTCGCAACTTCGATGACCAACATTGAGCTCAAATTTTCACAGGTTTGTTATTTTATGCATATGTTAAGATACACCAACTGTGAAGACTAGTCTTTGACAAATTACCAATAGTGTCCAGTGTCTTTAAAGGGTCAGGCCGCAGGAGCACGATATGGGTCAATATCGACATGTTGGGTTTGTTTTACAGTTAGCTTACTAAAGTACCCTGAAGTCTGTGGGCTCACCTTGTAATAAATCACCCAATACGATGACTCAGTCTTGTTTTATGTCATAATTTCAGGCAGCAACAACCACAGCTGCAGCAACAACGACGACCACAATAGCAGCAGTTACGCTAAAAGGTACGTGAGTGAGCGACCTTATTGTCTCTTTTAACACCCCTTGCAAGTATTGTGCCTGCTCATTGGTTTAGAGCGCGTCACATGACATGTCTTAGTTTTGCTAGACGACAGCCGTGTGATAGAGCGTCGGTTTGCCATGCGCTAGTCCGAAGACTAGCACATGGCGCCGTGCGCTAGTCCGACAGACTAGCACACGGCGTGCAGTACCCAGACGTCCGTTGCGTGTACGAGGATGATAAATTAATAGTCTGTAACCATTTCGGATTATCCGACACTACATGCAACACAGTAGGTAAAAGTGTTTGCAATCTGTGTTCGCGTCGTCCGTGGATTGTAGCATTCAGGTCTGTAACTTAATAATAATAATACAGGTTTTAGAAATGTTTGGGGTGTTATAAAACAAATATTGACTGCTTTTACTCGTGCAATGGTTAAAAACTATGACTCCCTCGGTGATCCCCGGAGCGTTCTATTTTCCCTCGGCTTCGCCTCGGGAAAATAGAACGCTCCGTGGATCACCTCGGGAGTCATTGTTTTAACCATAGCACTCGAAGCAGTCAATATTTGTATACTAGCCACATGCCTCGCGTCTATTGACCCATTTCACCTGACGTCATCAGGAGAAAAATCTTGAATGCGCCATACTGGTGAGCATCTTCACTGTGCGTTTTTATATATAACTCTATGCTGCGCGTTATGCTGTGAAGTGTGCATTTTAGGCGACGCGGCGTTAATACACGTAAACCTAACTGCCCACCAACATGGTGAGCGTGGCATTGGTCGCCGCGTGTGATGCGCGTGCAAGGGGTCAATACGCAAACTTAATTATAGCCTGCATGCACTACTAGTTATTTTGTTCTTACATCAGGGTAAGGGAGTCGACTAAGTTCTTTTCACACTACAGAGCCATATCCCGGGAAATAAACTCTCGGGAAAATCCCGGGAGTTTATAACCCCACCGCCACGCAAGCGTTCTCACTTTCCCGATTTGGTAACTCCAGGTAGTATTCCCAGGAATATATGCATGGTTGTTTCACAAAGAAAAAAAAAAGTTTTTCCCGGGGTTAACTTTCTTAACCGTGCCCATAAGCAGGGTTAGTTATTTCCCGGGACTAAAAAAAAATCCCGGGAAATTCTCAGGAGTTTTTTTCTGTAGTGTGAAAAGATCGATCAAAACATCCCGGGAATTTCCCGTATCCTATAGTGTGAAAAGGGGCTTAAGAAAGAAAAATCCACACAGCTATATTTTGTGTATGCCGATTTTGCTGAAGTGAACACGCTTTGTCAATTGAACAAGCAGTTCAGTCAAATATAGCCCTGGCGGCCTTACACTTTCGTTTTGTACTACAGTGACGTCCTGGACATCAGGGTACATTTCTGGGGCGGAAAATTTTCACAGCTTCATAACTCAAATTTTACCTGCAAGAAAGCACAAATTTCAACAGATTCACAGATTCACATTCCATGGCAGCATATGTTTTTCTGCGGTGGGTTTTGATCGTCATATATTCTTCACAAATCCGTAATTTTCATGAAATAATGCAGCTCCCAACGTTAAGGAATTCCCATTTTTGTTCGTACTCTCACAGTCTGCCGTGTGTACGCAAGATGCACGACGCGCAAATTTTGAATCGTGTTGTTAAAACTGTGCAGTCAAGATACGGTGAGCAAGAATTCATGCGTCTAAGCTTGCATCATGCGTCTTGCACGCGAATGTATACGCACGACAACAGACAACACTGTGAGAAAACGATCGAAACGGGAATTTGTTAACGTTGGAAGCTGCATTATTTCACAAAAATGACGGATTTGTGAGGAAAATATGAGGATCAAAACCCACCGCAGAAAAATGTATGCCGCCATGGAATGTGAATCTGTTGAAATTAGTTGCTTGTTGCAAGTAAAATTTAAGTTATGAAGCTGGGAAATTTTTCCGCCCCAGAAACGGGCCTCAATAGTTAGGACTCTGTTCCTGTGTACAGAGAAAGAGTCCTATATAGGGCTAAGTCAAATACAGCTGTATGAAAATGTATACCGATGTAGTGCTGAGAAGCTAGCCTTGTCCAAGGCTACGCAAGCACCGGCCCGCTCTGAATTCACGAACTGCGTCTAAACCGCACGGTACATAACTATGGTGGCCCTGAAGGGACATCGCATATCGCAAACGTGTGCGCATACGTATGCAATGTCGTGAAACAATTCGCAAATATGTGCGCACACGAATGCAATGTCGTGAAACAATTCGCGAATATGTGCGCACACGTGTGCAATGTCGTGAAACAATTCGCAAATATGTGCGCACACGTATGCAATGTCGTGAAACAATTCGCGAATATGTGTTTCACGACATTGCATACGTGTGCGCACATATTCGCGAATTGTTTCACGACATTGCATACGTGTGCGCACATATTCGCGAATTGTTTCACGATATTGTATACGTGTGCGCATATATTCGCGATTTGTTTCACGACATTGCATACGTGTGCGCACATATTCGCGAATTGTTTCACGACATTGCATACGTGTGCGCACATATTCGCGAATTGTTTCACGATATTGTATACGTGTGCGCATATATTCGCGATTTGTTTCACGACATTGCATACGTGTGCGCACACGTTTGCGTTATGCGATGTCCCTTCGGGGCCACCATACATAACAGTGTGGCTTTTCGAGTTATCAACGAGGTACGTCGAGGCATTTGCGGCCTCGTTGTATGAGGTACAACAACCTCGAAAAACCATGCTTCGACCCCACGGTATCAAGTACTGTTATGTACCGTGCAGTATAGTATCTATGCAGTTCGTGAATTCATAGCAGCGGACCGGTGCTTGCGTAGAACGAGTTGTCTGGTCTCCCTTGCGTAAAGAGCCTAGGACAAAGCTACTGAGAAGCAAGCTTAGGCCTACATGTCATGCATTAGTTACACACAGACCATTAGACTAAGATATTTAATCCACAGAATTATCCAAAGCTTAATGTAACGCTGACATTAATTATGAACAGAGCCTTTTCAAGGCCAGTTTATTCATTTTTACAATAGGTGGTTAGTGTTGTTTTTGTTTTCTATTTATGCCAACTCAGTTTGCAATTCTCCTCTTGGTATGGAAAGCGGCGCCATAGCCGATAGTCAGATCACAGCGAGTAGCGTCAAAAATAACGACCACGCAAACTACGGAACAGCGCTCGCCCGATTAAACAGCGAAAGTGAGTATCGGACTATTTGATGTCACAAGTGTTGAAAGTACACTGTATTATTTGTATATAGTTTGCAATTGTTCTGTTAAACATTAGCGAAGTCATAAGTTTGTAATAATCCAGGTGCAACTATTTGCAAAAGACATATGTAAGACAGTTGCGATACCGGTAGTTGTGACTTTGGGAAAAAAAAGTTTTGATAAAGAAAGCAATCAGGAGAAAATGGTTGCTATAGTGAAAGCTAGTATTTTGTAGGGCCTCTCATGTTCACATACAGCCCTTCCCAATTACAAAGGCCACTCAGAACACGCATGTCCAGACTGGCTGTCTGGGACTTGACAAAATCTTAGGCCTTTTTCGAAACCACGGCGTCGGCTTTGGATTCGGCTTCAGGTTCACAGTCATTTCGTCTGAAACCCTGTGCGCGTATACGCAAAGCACGTCCAGTTGTCAAAACAACCGTGGGCCAAGCTAGCCTGAGCCGAATTCAAAAGCCAAATCCTGTCGTTTCGAAAAGGGCCTATGTGTTTATTTTAATAACCTCTGGCTATCCTCATTGACCACGTCACACTGTTCTACCTCCATGCACTGACCAATGTATAAAATTCCTATTTTGCCTTTCGGTCATTCCTTTCGTCAGATAATCAGACTAATCTCCACATTTCTCTGGTTACTATCTTTGTATCGCTTCAGAAATATACAGTTCCAATACTGCATTTTGCCCTTTCACACGAGCGCTGCAAACGCGGGTCCTTTGTTAAGGGCGCCGGCCGTCTGTCACCTTTACTGCGTGCGATTTTTTTTAGCGAGCGTTCACACACGACACGCACATACACATCTAAACATACGTCCCTCGTTTAGGTAGGCTTACTGCATGCAGGGGACAAAAGTCTACAAGCAAGAGGTTAAAGTTAAAACAAAAAACCTTACAGTTATGCAGAATTAAATAAATCAATTTCATTGAAATCAATTAAATCACATAAAATGTAGAATATTTTACAAACATCATAAAGAAACATAGATTGCAATAACGTAACCCTCCTCCCGACGGCCGTCGGGAGGAGGGTTACGTTATTGCAGCTAAAAGAATATATTGAACACTTTTATCATGGTCAAGATCTCATGTATACATTTTACAAAAAAGATGCATGCTACCCTTTTTTCAATATTTTGTGTGATAATGTTATGTAGTCCTACAATTTTTTCTCGACGAAATAATTTGCATTTTGGCATGATCCTCCACATATTTGGCAAAAACACCCAAACAACTTAATGCAGTGATCCAGCTACGTCGAGTCATATTCGGTTCGAAGAAAAACACAAAATTTCACGATTCAAATAGATTTGTGGACGTTAAAAATGCTACATTTTTGAATGAAAATGATGCTGAGACATAACAAATGATGAATTAAAGCCATTGGACCCTTTCGGTAAACACTATTGTCCAAGGCCCACACTTCGTGTATCACAACTTCTATATCAAATAACAAATCTCAGGCTCAATCGGTCATCGGAGTCTGGAGAAAATAACGGGAAAGCCCACCCGTGTATCCGCGCGTTTCGCCGTGTCATGACATGTGTTTAAAATAAATCCGTAATTCTCGCTAACGAGAATTTATATTGTTTTACTGTTTTCTCAAAAAGTAAAGCATTTCATGGAATAATATTTCAAGGGAAGTCTTTCACCACTACCTTCTGTAAACCCTGTAAGTTATTTGTAAATTTGTGAACTTTTTTTCTTTTTTTCTGTACCGAAAGGGTCCAATGGCTTTAAAACATCGAAAAGCTTTCTTGCCAAATGACGTATTCTGCTTCCGATTGAACGATGTTTGTGCTTCGCGGTTTAAGCTTGTCTTTATGCAGTGATCCAGCTAGCTACGTCGAGTCATGTTCGAGTCGAAGAAAAACACAAAATTCAAGTTAAAAACGCTACATTGTTGAATGAAAATACTTTGTAGATATGAAATTATTAATGAGACATAACAAATGATGAATTAAAACATCGAAAAGCTTTGCCAAATGACGTATTCTGCTTCCAAATGAACGATGTTTGTGCTTATCGGTTTGAGCTGGTCTAGCATCCGGCCACAAAACCCGTCAGCCAAACGGACCGTAGTCCAGCGTTGAGCAGATATGCACGCTAGTTCGTCCATTTTTTCCCCTCCATGCGGTTCTTCGTCAACGCAGCGGTCCCGCGTTACGATCGAAGGCATCGGTTCAGACGATGGCTCCCCATGATTATAACATCGATGCGATTTTTTGGAAGAGGTCTCGATCTGTGTTATGAACAACACGGGACCCAGGTAATTTCGTAGCATACAGCATTCACACGACGTGGATTCACGGGATCCTCGTTTGCAGCGCTCGTGTGAATGGAGTGATTGGTATGCCTGCTATCCTGCTAATATTATGAAGTGACACTCATATTTAAAGAGCCAATAAAGGATGATCTCAATCAAGTCAACTATTACCTTTTTATGGCCCAATAGACATCACAGATACCGGTTAATAACCATTTTACTCTCAAAATTTGCATTTAGTAATAAATATCTCTAGTAAAAAATGTACCCGACCGCGCGGCTTTTTCAGCCGAGAGTCAAAAACGGCTTATCTTTTATAATGACCCTGGACGCTAGTGACGAATTTCCCCCATTGATTTTGAACACAGTACTCCAGCTTTGGCATTTCCACACTAAATAGCCGCCACTGATGACGTCGCGATTCCTTTGTCGCGCGGGTTTATTGGACCCCACGTTTTTCAGAAATTTGGCTTGGAACGTTCTGGAGAAAACCCATTTTTACCATGTTTTAAAGTGAGGAAGAGACTCGTTATATTTTGTATGTTTCCTGGATGGACTGCAGCTGTTGGGAAAACTGTAATATCTATATAATTATTTGAGATCGTCCTTTATTGGCTGTTTAACGTGACTCGCCAGCCCAGTTTTAGGGTATTATTTATTTTGATGATAGAATACTGAGATCGGTCAAGGAACTGTCCAATTCTATAACAACACAATATTAAAAGTAGTTCATTGACAAATAAATTTCAAAAGGACATAGTTTGCTCTCCAAACGACACTGGACACTATTGGTCAAAGACCAGTCTTCACACTTGGTGTATCTCAACATGCATAAAATAACAAACCTGTGAAATTTTAAACTCAAATTGGTTGTCGAAAGTTGCAAGATAATAATGAGAGAAAAACACCCTTGTCACACGAAGTTGTGTGCTTTCAGATGCTTGATTTCGAGACCTCAAAATCTAATTCTTGGAAAATTACTTCTTTCTCGAAAACTACGTTACTTCAGAGGGAGCCGTTTCTCTCAATGATTTATACTATATCAACAGCTCTCCTTAAAATGCTTATAACTATTTTGAGTAATTGCCAATGGTGTCCACAGCCTTTAAATGCAGTGGAACACTATTGGTAATTACTCAAAATAATTATAAGCATAAAACCTTACTTGGTAACGAGTAATGGGGAGAGGTTGATGGTATAAAACATTGTCAGAAACGGCTCCCTCTGAAGTGACGTAGTTTTCGAGAAAGAAGTAATTTTCCACGAATTTGATTTCGAGACCTCAAGTTTAGAATTTGAGGTCTCGAAATCAAGCATATGAAAGCACACAACTTCGTGTGACAAGGGTGTTTTTTCTTTCACTATTATCTCGCAATTTCGACGACCGATTGAGCTCAAATTTTCACAGGTTGGTTATTTTATGTATATGTAGAGATACACCAAGTGAGAAGACTGGTCTTTGACAATTACTAATGGTGTCCACAGCCTTTAACCCGGTATGTCATGTTTAAGCAGTGACCGGGAATTGTTATTGTTTTATTTTATGTAAAAGGTGCTTGGTGTGCCAATACAGCTGTAAAACCCAGATGGATCCAGGCTGATATGGGCAGCGTGAGGGATCTACGTGCCATAATCGTACAGGGCCGTCCCGGGCAATATGTATTTACATTTAATCTGAGTAAGAGTAGTAATGGCGCTCAGTGGACGCACATGCTCGACGGGAACGGGTATAAGAAGGTAATACAGGGTGCGTTCGTTTAGCTTCCCTGGGTCATCCCCGGTCTGCCCCGGTGCGTTCGAATAGCTTTTGACGTCATTCCAGGGGCTCACCTGGGTGAGCCCCCAGTGCCCTGCTTGTGGAGTGGGTCACTTGGGGTGACCTGAGGTGCATGCCGTCACCACGAGAGGGCGAGTGTGATCGTTCGATTAGCTCTTGTCAGGGGCTCATCGGAGTGAGTACCGCGGGGTAGACTCAGGGAAGCTAAACGAAAGCACCCACATGTCTGCATATTCCCTAGCCTTGTCCAAGGCTCTTTAGTCAAGCACCGGCCCGCTCTGAATTCACGAACTACATAGGGGTACACTGTGGGGAAGAAGGGACACGGGGTAAGATGAGACAATGCCTATTCAAAGCGTTATACAATAAACCAGATCATGTCTGGCAAACCCATTATAATGCATAGTAGTTTCGTCTACATCTGGGCGCAATTTCATAGAGCTGCTAAGCGCAAAAATATGATTAGCATGAAATTTCTTCCTCCGAGTCGATAAAAACAGGATTAACAACCAAATTTCCATTGGTCGACATTGCTTGTTACTGGTATTCAGCTGTTGTTTGCTTATTCTGAAAATCACGTGGAAATTTGGTTGGTAATCTTGTTTTTATCAAGGAAGAAATTACATGCTAAGCAAATTTTTGTGCTAAGCAGCTCTATGAAATTGGGCCCTGTCTCTACGCAGGTCGCCCTTTTAACGCTTTCTGTTTATATTACGTTAGCGGCAGCAAACATAATATGACGTGTCCGTTGTAAAATTTTCACGCGTCAGATTATAAGTGCGGGTTAAAACTGTCCATTTGTATTTTTGAAAGACTGTCATGATCTACTTGCAACATGAGTTAACCCATTGTAATAGCAAATTATTCAGAAATGTTATCAGTGTCGGTTAAAAGCAACACAGACCAACTGAATGCAGAAATATTTAGTATCTAGGTGTTTCTTGTGATCTGTCCCATTTTAACCAAGGCGCTAAATTTACGGGGTAAAACGGGACAGTTTTTTATCAGGTTATTATGAATAATGAACGATTTTTAAATTATTAAAATGGCTATTTTCAAAACTTCTAAAATTGCAAACGACATTGTGAGTAATAAACTTTGGTTTAAAAACAGAACTTTGATTCACTAACTCGTCACACTAAAGATCGACGGTTTTGGTAATGGTCAAATTAATTACATTGGTTCACAGCTAGTTGTTTGGCTTGCTTTTTTGATTTTTGTTTTGTTTTGTTTTTTTCTGCTGGGGTTCATTCTTTCACTTTAGACCAGCAAATAGTAGAGCCCTGTTTAAATTTGACCCCCCAAAAGAGTGGGGCGGGCAGGGCGGGCGTGCAGGTGGTGGGAAAGAAGCGAGAGGAAAAGGTTAAACATTTTGTGTTAGATTGGTTGCAATACGCGTCATCGACCGCCATCTTTGATTTATTAACAAGGGAAAAGTGCAGCGTGTACGCGCTGCGTGTGACTCTCAGCCAATGGTAGCTCTTCCATGCGTGCACAATTCATTATGGCGGCCGATGACGCCTATTGCAATCCATCAAGATGTACCATGCGCGTTCGTGTACGTACATCAGAGTACTATGGCAAGCCATGTCAAATGCACAGTCGGGTTAAGAGGCTCTATATCTGGTGTTCTTTCACCAATCTTTGACAATTGCCAAAAGGCATTCTTTGTCTCCTGACGATGACTAGAGCAAGCTAGTCGAAACGTTGAGACCAATTCAAGAACTGACTCTAAGGTAGTGCAGAAGTTACGATCCTGTATATAAAGCTATTAAGTCCCAGCCAATTTTCTACACCGTCTGCCCGGGTAGTAGAAGTAGGACCTTTTCACAGCACCCGAACAATCTACTCCGCGGTAGTAGAATAACAAACGACAGTTCTCTAAGAACAAACTCTATGCAAGTAGATACACACATGGTGTTACAGCAAACCAAATAATATATATTGATACCTCACCATGCAATGCCCCAAATCATATATTAATTGTATGGTATAGCTTACAATCAACAGATGATGTTTGTGTTTTTTACTTGGGCAGAGATACTATGCCACGGACTCCTACAAGAGAAGACAGCGAGTCTCTGTCGAGACAGCACCATCGGTGGGTATCCGAAGCCGATACATCCGTATCACGGCGATTTCATTTACAACCAATTATTTATGTATGCGATTTGAACTTATTGGCTGCGACTGAATTCGTCATAGTAATGGGAAGATCTGAAAGTAGAAAAAACGCCATCGTCAAAAAGGCTCCTTCGGGCACCCCAAATTATATCCACTCACCAAACCTCTCGTCACAATGACAAACATGATGTGTATAATAAACTGACACGGACCCCACCATTAACTTGTAAAATATAATTTTGAAAACCTACGGGTCTTCAAGTCCATAGTCTTAAGAGTCGCTGAATTGAACGGCACCATCATTTAATTACCGAAACATTCTCAATATTAATATAAAAATCGCAATTAATATTGCACATAGAAAATGTCATGCTGACAGTGTGACCGATTGCGTCCATGGAGCATTACAGTATTTTAGTTTTTATTTCATTAGCCTTTTTGAGAGGAGTGCACTATGTGGTATGGGTGTATAGACGATGTGACCTCTGACGTCACAAGAAAACCATAACATGATTCGCCTGCATACCACCGGGCAAAACCTTTGTGTTTTGGCAGCCAGCTAGAAAGTGTATGCAATCTTACCATGACTACGTGTCTTTTTGCCCGGCGAAACATGACGTATACTGTGGTGGTTTTTTTTTTTCAACAGAATGCGGTTTGAATGTAAACATAGGTCACATCGGTCTATACTGACAGATTTACCCAAACCTTACAGTGTTATAGTAGTGTGTCCACCACATCTCAAAATGGCTAATTGGATTTCATTTATTTTTCCACATCACTTATCATGATCACATACACTCATTTATTAGAAAAGTAGTTATAAACGGTACAACATTTCAAAATCGTCTAACCTTTTAATGGCAAATATTAAAATATTTAATGAAGTTTTTATTTATTTTAGGTATACATTTTACGCTTTACTCATTCATTTTCTTACGTAATATTATTGTTCTCAGTACATTGTGAAGTTTTATTGGTCGAGAATCAATCACGTGATGTGATACAAATATTTGTTATATCACGGTCACAAATTGTGAAGTTTTAGTGGTCGAGAACAAAATTAATCATGTGATGTGATACAAAGACGCGTTTTCCTCGTTGTTTACCGGTGGGATGCATTACCTTGATCGTTCCCATCGTTGGTCGATTTCCAGCGCTTTGTACGAAACTGCCGCGTGTTCGAGGAAAATTGAGTAATTGTTTCTTTGAACAGACTGTCTGCTTATTAAACTAAGCAAAGGCCTATTCCGTTGTACTAACGTTTAAAGAAGAAAACAGAACTCCGAGAAGAGGGATAATTATAGATGTTAAATTATAATAATAATGTTAAAGGAACGATACAGAATTGGTTTTTGCTAACAAAACAGTTGCTGGCAGTGTAAGCACTTTATGTAATCCACCATATACATAAACTGACAAACCTGTAGAAGTTTGAGATCGATCGGCCACCTGGGTCACGAGAGAATAGTGAAAAACCGATTACAAATTTTGCATTTTATCGATGCCAAAATAAAAATGAACAAAACGCTCACTGAGCGATAAACTCCAAACGCGAAGTTAGATTATTTATTTCTCATCAAATATGACAAATATTTCAAGGGATGTTTTCAACTATTATCATCATAAGACCGTGCAAGTTTTATGTAAATCTGTGCTCTTCACGATTTTTGTTTCTTACCAATTCTGTAACGTTCCTATAAATAAATTTAAAAATGTGGAATAATAATGTTAACAAGGTATAACAAATTAAAAGAATTGCACGCTGTGACGGGGGTCCATGGGTATTATGCACTCTCTGTGGCAACCTTCCGGTGTACAAAACACCATGGATCCCGTCACAGCATGCAGCAATTGTAGAATGTAGTAAGGTTGGTTCACCAACCTCGGACACAACCTTGCTATATGAATGCTAGACGTTGATTTTTAAAGTCATGAATCTTTTGTGGACAACTCCTGGGGGCGCACTATATTATTGTGTGAATATTGCCCGGAACGGACAAACATCACGAGATTTCTAATATTAAGCAAACTGTAAATATTATTCTCACATTTCTATTTGATGATTTGTTTGTGTGTAAGAATTTCATTATCAAGGGTAGCCTAGTCACCGAATAATGTTCTGAATGATTTTATTTTTGTATAAAAATGTATACTTCTATGAAAAGTTGAGATGACCATAAAAACCACCATTCTGTAAATTTTAATTTTCGACTGTGTGCACCCATAGAGCTATAGAATAAAAAATTAGCTTTATGTGTGCACCCCATCTTGGCCACCAAACACACAAAAAAGTCGCATGTATTGAGTTTTTTTTTAATTGTGATTTTTTAACAATACTCAAAAACATTCTTCAAGTTTCACCCTGAAATCAGTCGCCTCAAAAATTTTGATTTTATTTTGATTATTGAGAACCTTCAAAAATATATTTTCATGAGGCTTGATGCTGTGATTCAGTCACATCAGAAATTAGTCAAAAGGGGATTTAAGTCAGATTTTGCTTAATATTAATGTTTTAGTCACTTATTTTGAGGGTCATTTTGTAAAAATTCAAATTTAATTTGTAACCAAGTTACGTGTGGTACTGCACTAAGAATAGGTCATCAGGACCCACTTGTTTTTAGAGTTCATGAGTTACAGCTGCAACCATTATTTTGTTTTATATGTAATAATTTTGTATTCATTCCATGATAGACTTTGCCACTTATCGAAACCACGGCTTCGGCTTTGGATTGGGCTTCAGGCTCCGTTCTCTCGTCTGAAACCCTGAGCGTGCATACGCAAAGCACCTGCAATTGTCAAAACAACCGCGGGGCCAAGCTAGCCTGAGCCAACTCCAAAGCTAAATCCAGTGGTTTGAAAAGGGCCTTTGTAACGCTAGTAGATGACAGCAGAATCACCAGGTACATTTCCGACCATTGTTCGTGTAAATCCATGCACACGTCACATCACAGAGAACAATGGGTTTACCTGGTAAGTCTGCTGCCACCTAGCGTCCCAAAAGTCCCCCGTTGTTTTTCTTACCACAGGTAATATGTGCGTCATATTTCCAATTAAACTTCATTTATTCGGTGAAAAATAATTTATCAGCAGGTGTGTTTTTTTTTTCGTTTTGATTATTCATTTCTGTCGAAGATGGAAACGATAGGCCTACTGTGGGTTGAGGAGTGTTTTTCGGATGCTGTAATGGTAATACCAGTCCCCAGGGCCCAATTTCATAGAGCTGCTAAGCAGACAAATTTGCTTAGCATGAAATTTCTTCCTTGATAAAAACAGGATTACCAACTGAATTTCCATTCGTCGCATATTGCTTGGTAGTATTCATTGTTGTTGTTTGCTTATCGTGAAAATCATGTGCATTTGGTCGGTAATCCTGTTTTTATCAATACAAGGAAGAAATTTCATAATAAGCGAATTATTTTGATGGCTTAGCAGCTCTATGAAATTTGGCCCAAGTAATATCGGGCATGATTTAGCCAGGCCTGGATAATGTCCAACAAACACCCAGTAGAGCAGCCATAAGAATTTTTTAAGAAAAAACCCTGGGTTTAAAATTGACTGTTGCATACTCGCCAGAGGGCGCCCTTTCGACTACCCTGCACATCACAAAAAATAGACAACTCCAACAAAAACTTGACTTGGTCGTCGCGTAACGAGGAAGAAGAATCTTATTTGTTGGTAGTTTTCATAGATTAAAGTCAACATGCCTCGTATCCAGATAAAAGGGGGTGTTTGGAGAAACACTGAGGTGAGTTAAATGAAGTTTTTGCTCTCTTAATTGTTCTAAAATAAACGAATAGTTTGTCTAAACTGTTTAACCACGTTACCACGTAATTGTTTTTGAAGCATTAATTTGATACATCATCCGTGCATTTCCGACACATAAATCCATTTCAGGAATCTCCAGCAAAAAAAATTCTATGTTTTTGAAAATGCAATTTCTTAAACAACTCTCTTAATCAAGGTTAAGGTTAATAAGGCTTACTCTCATTCTGAACTGTTTGTTACAACGTTATTTCGATATTTAACAATAGTAGGCCTATAATATTATATAAAAAAACAGTTAAAATTGAAAATTTTGCTTGCATAAAAATTTAAAATCAATTGAATTAAAAACTTGAAAAGACATATATCTGTAAATGGGGAAAAGTTTCCTTATGACGCCACCACTTGTTTTGGAAAAGTTTCCGTACGGCGCCACCACTTTTTCATTCGAAATAAAATAATATAGTATCTAATTTACCTGATTGATATATCCCTTTTTGTAAAAATGAGTGAAAAAGTGGTGGTGCCATACGGAAAGTTATCTGTAAATGGAATGGAGTAGTTGCAGAAAGAAAACCTAGTTAAAGCCATTGGACACTTTCGGAACAGAAAATAAAATTAAAGTTCACAGATTTACAAATAACTTACAAAGTTTACAGAACAGAAGGTAATGGTGAAAGACTTCTCTTTTTGAGAAAACATTAAAACAATATCAATTCTCCATATCGAGATTTACGGATTTATTTTAAACACATATCATGACACGGCGAAACGTGCGGAAACAAGGGTGGGTTTTCCCGTTATTTTCTCCCGACTCCGATGACCGATTGAGCCTAAATTTTCACAGGTTTGTTATTTTATATATTAGTTGTGATATACGAAGTGTGGGCCTTACATAATAATGTTTACGGAAAGTGTTCAATGGCTTGAACTTTCCAGATAGAAAACCTAGTTAACTTTCCAGTACAGCCGGATGCTTGCCTCTTAGCTCTTGTCATACAACATCAGGATTTTGGTTATTAGTAGTGTGCTCTTCTGACGAATAGGAGAAACCCACCACTAGGTCTTTTTTTGCCGAAAGGTGATTGCCTCCTCCATGTTCCCTGATCTCTGCCTTGTTGGTGCCCTTAAGTTAAAATGCTCCTGTAGAAATTAAGCATTTCCTCATAGAGTCATACTCATTTAATCATAGGATGCCCTTTTGGTAATACACGACAAGGAGAAACTCCTTTAGTACCCTTGTCCTTTCAATAGAGCATACACTATGCTAGGTGGATTTCACAAAGAGTTAAGACTGGTCTTATCTCAAGTTAAGATGAGTTACTCGTCCTAACTTAGGATTAGCTATACATTTTTGATATCTCCTAGGACTAGTCCTAAGCTAAGACTAGTCCTAAACTCTTTGTGAAATCGACCCCTGGCCTGGTATTGTATTATTTTTATGATAAATCCAATGTTGTTAATGTCATATTCCCGCGCTATTGTCAACAGGATGAGATATTGAAGGCGGCTGTGATGAAATATGGCAAGAACCAGTGGTCAAGAATTGCCTCCTTGCTACATCGGAAGTCTGCCAAACAGTGCAAAGCAAGATGGTAATTATTGATATTTATTTGACAGTTTGCAGTGAAATAGTTCACATTGTGTCCAACCCTGTAGGTGATGGTGATTCACGGAGTCTGTAATTCTGTTGAATTGTAACACCATCTGGGAGGTTGATGGTTTAAAGTAAAAGGGGACCCAAACCTAGAAAGATAGATACATCTTTAATGTCTCGTCAGGGGAACTTCTTGTAGCCTTTGAACATGTTTGACAGTACAATTAAAAACAAGCATAAAATACACTCTAGTGAAGTTTGATGAGACGTCATGTATCTAAAACCTTCTGTTCACAAGTTGATGTGAGTCTGCAAACAACCGGGGTTTAACAGTTTTGATGTCCTGGTAAGTTTTCAGTGCATACTGATCAAGACATTGAGTTGTTAAACCTTGTTGTTGTCAAAACCACTACACCTTATAGAACTCAGACATTTATCGTTGAAGTGTAGGGTGCTAGCTTTATTGTTGCATTACAAGCACCCTTATCAACAGGTTCCTTCAGGTATTGGAGTTCCAACGGTTATGTTCACTTTGAGGTGTCTTTGGTTTCATAACAAGAAATACATACAGTCTCCTGACGATGACTAGAGCAAGCTAGTCGAAACGTTGAGACCAATTTAGAACTGACTCCGCGGCAGTACAGTTAATTACGATCCTATAAGCTAAAGTAGTAATCCAGTCTATTTTCTATACCATCCGCCCTGGTAATAGTTAAACAGCAGGACAGTTCTTTTCAGAACTGAGAAGCCTCCCGAACCTCCGATTATCTACTCCGCGGCAGTAGAATAAAGCAAGACAGTTCTCTAAGAACAAACTCTACCTGGCAAGTAGATACACACATGGTGTTACCACAAACCAAATATACATTGATACATCATGCAATGCCTGAAATCCTATATAAGAAATACATAACAAACATAAAAAATGACAAATAATATTACATGTAGATTGAAATTTGCATCTGGGATAAAGAATATTAATTTTTGTTTTTACCCATATACACCAATGTGAGTTGGCACTGTATATTCAGTACTTTCCCAAGCTCTGTGAAGAAAAATATCACGGGTAGTACTTGGGTGGGATTTGAACCCGCGACCTTTGCAATTCTAGAGCAGTGTCATACCAACTAGATCACCAAGATTCCCCGGTAGATAGAGGCAGAAACAAAAATAAAGAAATAGCTAACAGCTAATAGTAAATAACTCTTTACAAATGCATGACATTTCTTTGTTATTTCTGTCAGGTTCGAGTGGTTGGACCCAAGCATCAAGAAGACAGAATGGAGCAGAGAGGAAGACGAGAAACTTCTCCACCTTGCCAAGCTGATGCCGACTCAATGGAGAACAATAGCGCCCATTGTCGGCAGGACAGCGGCCCAATGCCTTGAACGCTACGAGATTCTCTTGTAAGACTGAAGGCAGCTTCTTTTTATGGCTTACTGCAGACAAACTATAAAATTTGAGGAATCATGTTTTTATTTTATTTGGTTTTGTTTTTTTGTTTTTTTACCCATATAAAAATGGGTTTTAAAATTATAAAAATTTAGGTTTTGCCCATAATGGGAATTAGGTTGGCGACATAATTTCTTTCCCTGCCTTTTACCTCTGTGTACCTCAGTTCAAAGCCTTCCTTAGACCAAAATTTTGCATGTGGATAAGGTTTTGGGAATTTTTTTCCCCCCATTTGGGTTTTTTCCCCTCCCACATCTAAAGCTGGAACAATTCGTCTTGCTCCCTATTCATCGTGTTATTGATGCCAAATTGTGCTGTTAGAACTGTAATAAGTAAATAATTTTTAAGTTCATTTGAATTTTTGAGAAACTTTAGGCATTTCAGAAAAACAACTTTCGAATAGTTTCTAAGACTTAAGAACTGGAATTTCAGGTGTATTCATTTTTTTCTATTCTTTTCTGCAGAGACCAAGCACAGAAGAAGGAAATGGACGGGGAAGAGTTCAATGACCCCAGGAAGCTGAAACCAGGAGAGATTGACCCTAACCCAGAGACTAAGCCAGCGAGACCTGACCCCATCGATATGGATGAAGACGGTGAGACACAAATCTTTAAATACCACTTTTTGTTTGTTCCATTCTGTTTGAGATTTTAAGATGCAATCCTCATTAAGGTAGGCTCATAGATTGGTAAGTACTCCAATTATTTAGTAGGTGGAAATTTGCATTCAGGTTAAAGAATATTAATTTTGGTGAAACGAAAACTACCAATACCGATGTGAAAGAAATTACAGGCATATTACACAAGTAGGATTCGAACCAACGATCTTTGCAATTCTAGAGCAGTGTCTTACCAACTAGGCCACCGAGATTGGCCAGTAGTAAGAGGCAATTTGAATCCTATATTTTAGGACCTCTGCGCACCCCACACCCTCAAACATTTTTTTAAACCAGTTTAAACTCTGATCTTAATTTTGTTTCCAAACAGAGCTTGAGATGTTGTCAGAAGCCCGCGCCCGTCTAGCCAACACCCAGGGCAAGAAGGCCAAACGCAAGGCCCGGGAGAAGCAGCTGGAGGAAGCCCGACGCCTCGCCGCCCTCCAGAAGAGACGTGAGCTCCGGGCGGCCGGCATCGAGACCAAACAGAAGCGACGCAAGAAGCGGAGAGTGGACTACAACGCGGACATCCCATTCGAGAAGAAGCCTGCCCCGGGTTTCTACGACACCACCGAGGAGGCCATTGCTCCGTTGGATCCAAACTTCAAGAGGTTGAGGCGACAGGAAATGGACGAAGGGCGAAGAGATGAGGTCGAAGAGGTGAGGGATTCCAAAGATAGAAATATAGCAGCAGTGCTCGAATTTCACACTGGACCACCCACTAATATAATGGGAATTGTACACCCTATTTGCAAAATGGAAGGTTCTCCTCAGACTTCCAGAATGGATGGTGCAACAGTGCATCCGTTATGCAAACGCTTATAATTGTGAAAAGTCGTACCTTGCTTAAAATAGCTGAATGTACACACAAACGGGTACATGCCGCGAAAAAAAAACCTGCACGGAGCATAATCATGAACATTTTTGCCAAATAGAGGTATGACGTTTTCGCACTGACTCGTAAACCGGCGCAGTTGAATCTTTACTGAAAGGATTCGGGTACTTTTTCAAAATGTCCACATATTTACATTAAACTTGCACGGTTTGAAGATCATGATAGTAGAAAGCTTCCCTTCAAATATTACTTACTGAGAAGCTGTAGTTTTTGAGAAATGAGTAAAACAAGTCACAACATAATTTTCGTATCAGTGAAACGGAAATTATTTTAACATGTAAACCTATTAACCAGTTATGATATATACCATGACATACCTTAACTGTTTAATACATTTTACCATGCTAAAACTAAGACAAAAATTATTTTTGTGACATGGTTTTATTAATCTCCTAAAAACTACAGCACCTTTGTAAGTAATACTTAATGGGATGCTTTCTACTATCATTATCTTCAAACTGTTTACGTTTAATGTAAATCTGTGGACATTGTGTTTTGTGTTAGAAAAAAAGCACATAGACCCATTAAGCAAGCCCTGTTTTTCACTTGTTTTTTTTTTATTTGCAGAGAGAGCGTAGAAAGGACAAACAACGCTTGAAGAAGAAGAAGGAGAACGATCTACCATCAGCCATCTCAGGGACAAACAAGTAAAGACCTTTTCACACTGTATCTCTTATCCCCATGGAATGCAGCCCTGGGGAGGCCCCGAGACGTGTTGTTTAACCCTAGGGTTACCCCAGCACTTTTTCTTACTGTGTCTCTTTGCTTATGGTACAAGCAAAGCCATGAAATTGGGCCAAGTACACAGCAAAGGCCTGGTAACACAAGCCTCGATAACGCGAACGAAAAACGAGAATGTTAAAAATGCACGCTCTCGATTGGTTGAATAAGCGTGGGCGTATTCTGCGTGGAGCAATTTGACCGATAGAATGCGTTCTCTTTGTGTCGTTATCATTATCGTTGCACTGTGACACGGCCTTAAACCCTCTTTCTTTCATATTGACCAGTACCATACAAATCTACTTTGTTTAGTTTGATAATCGCACCATGTGAGCCTGCAAAATGGTTTCATTGTAATCAATGCACCAACACATTTTTCATAGCTTTAAGTAATTTTTTTCTCCCAACTAAATTTGCGTCCGTGAATCCTTTTCAGAATGGCGGAACCACAAAAGAAACGGAGCAAGCTCGTGTTACCAACGCCGCAGATATCTGATGCAGAACTGGAAGAGGTAAGATAAAAAGAATCACCCTTTTTCCAAGTTAGCCTTTTATTGTTGTATTTTATAATCATTAGTAACCATTCAGAATAGTCAATGTTTAAAATAGTCAAACAAATTCGGAATTGTGGGTGTGTGGATCAAAAGAATTAAATGGCCCAGTGACCAGGGGTAATTATGTTGGAGCCCATGATAAGCCCTACGGGCGTGGAAAGTGCAATATAAAATGGGTAAAAACATAACAATAATTTATATTCTTTATCCCCGTGGAAAATTTAACATCTCTTATATCGTTGCAATATCCGCTGCCAAAACATAGGATTCGAACTGCCTCAAACTACCAGGCTATCTCGGTAGTTTAGTTTGTATGACACTGCTCTAGATTTGCAAGGATTGTGGGTTGAATTCCACCCGAGTAATATGCCTGTGCTACTTTTGTCACAAAACTCGGGAAAGTACTACGGCGCTAATACACATCTGTGTATGGGTAAAAACAAAAATGTATAATATAAAAGCTAATTATTTATTTTATTTTTTTTAACAGGTGGTGAAACTTGGCCAGGCTAGCGAGAGTGCGAGACAGATAGCGGAGGATGGGGGTATCGCTAACGGCCCATCCCAAGGTCTGCTGGCCGAGTACAATGTCACCCCAGGCCCTGCTAATCTAAGGACTCCACGGACACCGGCGCAGCATGATACAGTACTACAGGTAAATATATTCACCGATGGATACAGTAACCTGGCATCGTATCGATGGGCTTTGGTATTGGCAAGTTAGGCCTATATGAAAGTTGGGAGAGTGTGGGTTCATGTCCCCGTCTTGACACTTGTGTCCGTAAGCAAGACACCTAACCATTAATGCTACGTCCTTCGGATGGGACGTAAAGCTGAAGGTTCTTTGTGATGCGTAAGAGCACCCAGTGTACTTATCGCAAAAGAAAAGGGGTTCTCCTGGGTGTTCCTGGTTTGATTGGCAGCATATTGTGCAATGATCTCATACTTCAAAAACGCAGATCCACAATACATTGCAGGAAAAAAATATATTTTGAAGCGCATTGAGTCCCACAGAATGATGGATATGAGCGCTATTTTTTTTCACTTTTTTTTTATGCAAGTCCCCTGACGCACAAGGCCGAAGGCCACTTCAAGGTGTGGGCTACAATTATTTTTTTCCAGAGGCCGTTGCCACCTACTTCTAGGGCTGAAACAGGGTTACCCCTTTCACAGTCCATACAAATGTAGGCTTGGGTATCATCAATTCGAAGCCTGGCCGGTAGAGCAGAAAGCACTGCCTCCCCAATTTTATGTAGCAAGTGTCACGACCGGGATCCGAACCCACACCCTGCTGATCAAGCACCAGTGCTTGAATCCGGTGCTCTTAACAGCTCGGCCATGACACTGCTATATAAGAAGCCACTGTTATTTTATTATAAAAAATGTGGGTTTAAAGTCAATTTATCTAAGTTAATAACTAAGAGTAAAAAGAAGAAGATGATCAGAGCAAACTGATCGAAACATTGAGTCATTGACCAACGGTTCTTTTCAGAACCACCGGTTCTTTTCAGAACCCAACACTACTCAATAAGAGATATTCACACAGTGTTACCGTAAACCTGTCTTAGACATACTTCCACCGTGCAAAGTTTCAAATCCTACTTAAAGGCAGTGGACACTATTGGTAATTGTCAAAGACTAGCCTTCACAGTTGGCGCATCTAAACATATGCATAAAGTAACTAACCTGTGAAAATTTGAGCTCAATCGATCATCGCACTTGCAAGATAATTATGAAAGAAAAATACACCCTTGTCACACGAATTTGTGTGCGTTTAGATGGTTGATTTCGAGACCTCGAAATCAAATTCGTGGAAAATTACTTCTTTCTCGAAGAGGGAGCCGTTTCCCACAATTTTTTATACCATCAACCTCTCCCCATTACTCGTCACCAAGAAAGGTTTTATGCTAATGATTATTTTGAGTAATTGCCAATAGTGTCCACTGCCTTTAATTTGTCTTTGTCCTTTTTCATTTTATTTTTTTGCAGGAAGCTCAGAACATCCTCGCCTTACAGAATGTAGACACGCCCCTGAAGGGGGGCCTGAACACGCCCATCGCCCAGTCTGATTTTGACGGTGTCACTCCAAAGAGGGCGGTTGTAGCCACGCCCAATACTGCCTTCTCTACGCCCTTCAGAACCCCGGGCCACAGCGACGGTAAGTCTTGTGTACTTTGGACACCTATGGGCAAGTTCAGGGCCCAATTTCACAGAGCTGCTTTGGCACAAAAATAAGCTAAGCAGAACAAAGTTATGCTAACCAGAATACGGTTACCCGCCAAAATACCATGTCATATGTACAATTTGTGACTGGTTTCCTGCTCTTTATTGCTAAGCAGGGATTGTTTAAGCAATATTTTCCTGTTTAAGCAACTCTATGAAATAGGGCCCAGGTTTTGACCAGACGTCAACTTGCAATTTCAGCCATATATACTTGGTCTGTTTTTAACTGTGAATAGCCAGATGCAAACATGGACGGTTGGCATTAACAATATCGAGGGTAACAAAATACTTTTAAGATGTTTTGGTGAAAACTAAGACTTGATATTTGTACTGAAATCCGTCCCTTGCTTTTTGACTGGTCAGGTATGACCCCCAGGCACAGCATGACCCCACAGCTCCGCCCGACCCCTGGTCAGACCCCAGGACGCACTCCAGTCAGAGACAAACTCAACATCAACAGTGAGGATGCTTTCGGTGAAGTCGACGACATGATGTTTCTCAGACAACAACAGGTAAAAATGAAAGACTTTCTTTGGTACTGTCTGTTTGTCTTATGACTGGCTGGGCTTAGTAAGCTACGTTATGTCTGTCTGTCTGCTTAGCCACTTGCCACAAGGAATTCTCTTTTTTTATCATGCTCACACGCGGGAATGTTTGTTGTTGTGAACATCGTTGTCGCAATGAAACCATGACAACAGTTGCTAACACTGTCCTTTCTTGTGATACCAATCAAGACCATTTACTGAGCTGTTTCTCTCTCTCTCTCTGTGACTCTTAACCTTTTCTCCAGCCTCTTTAATTGTTATCGATTTCTCTGCCCAAACAGAAATCAGAAATCTTTTTTCATAAATATTTCTTCAACAAATAAGTTTTCAAATTACAGGGCTCAATTTCATAGAACTATGAAATTGAGCCCTGTAGTCCGATAACTTATTTCTACTTAAGCAGTAGATGTTGATTAAAAACTTTCTGCTTAGCAAAACAAGCATGGAACAAGTCACAAACTGTGCGCATACTATGATATGTTACCTGGCCACCAGTAAGCAAAATGGTTTGGTGATTCTTAAATTTGAGTGCTTAAGTAGCTCTATAAAAATTGGGACCTGGTTGGTTGAAAGTGATTTTAATCACTTAAAATAAGTGGTTTATCCATGCTAACTCCATATTTGTGCACTTTTTTTGTTTAATTGTTTGAATACTGATTGAGTATGTCCTTATTCCATAAAAATTGAATAAAACTTATTCCATAAAAAACTTAAAAACATCAATTATTTACAACTTTTCCAGAAACACCTAAAAGGAGAGTTGCGACGTGGCCTGGCAGGTCTTCCAACTCCTAAGAATGACTTTGAGATTGTAATACCTGATGACTCGGACGATGTCGGAAAGGATGATGGTGACATGGATCCTAACTTTGTACAGGATGCGGCGGACATTGAGCTGGAGAGAGCGGCTCGACTGGAAGAAGAGAGTAAGTAATTTGGAAGGGCCGTTTATATTTATTTTATATCAGGCTTTTGCCCAGAATTTCTTTAGCTGTGGAAACAGTTGCATGGTAGATCATAAACAGATGCAAATCAATGAAGTGCTAAAAATTTGTGTATACAGTCTGTGCAACATGCACTGCCAAGCTAAATCAAACACAAGAACCTTCTCTGCCCTCACAGGTACCCATTTATCCCTAGGTGGAGAGAAGCAATTATAGTGAAGTGTCTTGCTCAGGGACGCAATTGTCAAGATCGGGACTCAAACCCACATTCTGCTGAACAGAAACACCAAAGCTTGAGTTTGGTGCTACTATCCAAAAAAACTGATCAAGATTGTGTTTTTCCCACAAGTTTTAAAGTTTGTTTTTGTTGCCGTCTCTCGTCAGGACGTCAGGCCCTGAGGCAAAGGTCAAAGGTCATTCAGAGAGGTCTCCCTCGACCCATGGACATCAACACGTCGATTTTACGACCGAAGGATTTGGACGCTCCTATGACTGATACTCAGAAGGTAGGATGGACTGGAGGTTGGGGCTTATTTGGATCCATAAGGAATCAAGATAATCCCTTATATGGACTCAAATTCATAAAGCTGTTAAGCAGTTTTTTAAAACCGTTTGTTTGTGCAAATAAGCCATTCAGGCTTTTAATACATAACTGCTGCTGCTACTATCATCCATTCTTTGGTCACTTCTCGCCTTGACAATGGTAATTCCCTATTATACAGAGTTACCGAACACCAGCTCCACAAACTACAGCTTTTACAAAATGCTGCCGCTCGTGTTTTATCAAAATCTAAAAAACATGATCATATTACACCTATATTGCAGGAACTTCACTGGCTACCCATTCGACAACGAATTCAATTCAAAATTCTACTTATTGCATTTAAATCTCAGTTCGGCTTGACTCCGTCTTATATTTCAAATCTCTTTGTACCTTATGCCCCCTCTCGCACTCTTCGTTAAAAGTCCCTTTTAACTATTCCTAGGGCTTGCTCATCATATGGCGATCGTGCCTTTTCCGCTTGTGCTCCCAAACTTTGGAACGCTCTACCTAACAACATCAGGGGCTGTAGTTCACTTCCATTGTTTAAAAACATGCTTAAGACTCATTTATTTAAATCCTCTTACACTTAGCTCATTACATGTCTTGACAGTAGATTATTCATTGTATAATTTTGTATTATGTTCTACATTTCTTTTTTGTTGTATGTATTGTTTTTTGTTCTGCGCCTCGGAATAGGGTCTTGTACACTAGATAGATGGCGCATTATAAATGCATTATTATTATACATTCATTGCAGTATTTACATAATTCTATTTACAAATAATAAAACTAAAACAAAACTGAGGAAAGTGCAAAACGTTGATGCTGAACGTTAGAGACGCCTTTGGTCGGTTTTGAAACGTGTTAAAAAAATTGCTGGACAAATTCATTTGCTTAGCAAAAGATGAGTGCGGCACCAGTTGCAATTATGATTACTTTTTGGAATTATGGCTGGTAACCAATTTCTGTTCAGCTAGATTGTTCTGTGCTAAGTAAGTTTTTTATGCTTAACATGCTTTATAGAATTGGGCCATGTTGTGTTGATTGGATTTGCTATTTAAGGCACAGGACACTATTGGTAGTTACTTAAAATGATTGTTAGCATAAAATGTTAATTTGAAACAAGCAATGGAGAGCTGTTGATAGTATAAAACATTGCGAGAAATGGCTCCCTCCGAATTAACGTAGTTTAGGTAAAAGAGGTAATTTTTCACTCAAATATTAAGACTTCTCTGAGGAGTATACAACCCTGTGAGCAGCCAAAGCGCTCCAAAGGATTTTTCATACACAACATCAACCTCTACCCTAACAGGTACCCATTTTATACCCCTGCCGTCGATTTCACACAAACTCTTCCTAACTTAAGACTAATTAGGACGAGTCCCAATCCTGCACTGTAGCATGCGGACCTTAAGATTAATCTTACGTTAAGACGAGTTACTCATCCTAACTTAAGATAAGACGAGTCCTAACTCTTTGTGAAATCGACCCCTGGGTGAAGAGAAGCAATCATAGTAAAGTATCTTGCTCAAGAACACAAGTGTCATCATGCGGGACCAGAACCCACACTCCGATGACTTAACCACCAGAACTTGCATTCGATGCTATAGACCGTATTGAATAACCCCTTTTTGCTATGAATAGTTGCCATCTTGTAGGGCAAACCGTATGCGCGTCCAAACGCGTACATCATCGAAGCAGGCAGCACGCAACATTCCCAGTTTGATTTCTACGGCACATGCACGCACACAAACAGACGCCATCTTGTAGGTCAGATATTTGAGCCACGTGCCAGAATATTCAATACAGTCTATTAACGACTCGGCCACAACACCCTACATTGATTAATGTCATGTTTTTGTTCCTGTAGGCCGAGGAGTTAATCAAAGAAGAGATGATCACCATGCTGCATTACGACATGTTGAAAACGCCCTCGCTTGATGCTGACGGTATCCGACGCGTGGAGAAACCGATGACCAAGCCAAACCCTTCACTTCATCAAGCGTACTTGGAGAAGACGCCGTACGAAGAGATTGACGAAACGGGAATGAATGAGGTACGTCTTGGAGTAAACAGCTCAGGCTTCTAAATAACCCGAGGTGTCCGCAGCAATGGCGTGGTGCCTTTTGCTGTGATGCCCTCTTCAAGGTTCCAATATAAACTTACATTTTTCCCCAATATAAGTACAGACCCTGTTGGTTGGCAAACGCCATAGAGCTGTGCACTGAGCAGACGCGATGTCAAGCACCCATTAGCCATGTAGAAAACAGCACGATGTTCCCTCATTTTGCTAACCAAAGCGTTAGTGCGCACGCGCTATGTGCAATTTACATATTTCATGGGAAGGGTCTGTTGCTGTGCCCCCTTCAAGAGGGAAGTTTCGAGGGCTGAACAACACAATTTTTTAAATAGTCGTTGGGTGACAACTCAATGCTTCGATCAGTATGCTTTGACTTTGTAAATGCTTTATTGTACCTAAGTTGCATTGGTGTTTTTTTTTACAGTATTGTGGTGTTCATGCAAATTTTTTGTCAATAAGGCTTTGGTTTCTGTTTTGCTTATTTTTACTGGTGTACTTTTTCTCTTTATCATTAATGTCTGCGGGAGAAAGTTTTAATTAGTTTTAATTTGTTGAAATTGTTTCAACAATTTTTTTGTCACTAAGGCTTTGATTTCCATTTTGCTTATTTTTATTGGTGTACTTTTTCTTAAACTGTTTCTGTGTAATTTTCTTCTTCTCTTTATAATTGTTATTGTCTGCGGGAGAAAGTTTTAACTAGTTTTAATTTGTTGAAACTGTTTCAACAATTTTTGTCACTAAGGCTTTGATTTCCATTTTGCTTATTTTTATTGGTGTACTTTTTCTTAAACTGTTTCTATGTAATTTTCTTCTTCTCTTTATAATTGTTATTGTCTGCGGGAGAAAGTTTTAACTAGTTTTAATTTGTTGAAACTGTTTCAACAATTTTTGTCACTAAGGCTTTGATTTCCATTTTGCTTATTTTTATTGGTGTACTTTTTCTTAAACTGTTTAGGTGTAATTTTCTTCTCTTTATAATCATTATTGTCTGCGGGAGAAAGTTTTAATTAGTTTTAATTTGTTGAAATGTCCCCCCCCCCCTTGTTCAGGCGCACAAGTTGCTTGAGAAAGAGATGGAGGTTGTCCACAGTGGTATGGGGCACGGAGATCTCTCCATGGAGGCTTACACACAGGTGTGGGAGGAGTGCCAGAGTCAGGTGTTGTACCTACCGATGCAGAACCGTTACACCAGGGCCAACCTGGCCAGTAAGAAAGACAGGATAGAGTCCGCAGAGAAGAAACTGGAGGTATGTTGACCTTCTTTGAGGTTTTTTTCTTCTTTTTTTAAAGTATGATAAATGTCACTTTATTGCTATTATAAGATCATTAATGACAATATCTATTTCGTAATGGTCAAAGGGGCATTAAATTAAAAGTGCGTACAAATTTAAAAGAGACTTTATTTTTGGAAATTAATTTTTTTCTTTTTGCAAAGCAAACACTTTGAAGACTCTTGATCAATAAATGCCACTTACCAAGAGCTCAAGAATATGCAAAAGCACTTTTATGAAACCCATACAAAACGCAGTAATGACCTTATGGTTCTGAGCAGAAGGAAAGTAGATGCAAATTTTGTCAGCACGTATGTTTTAAATTTACAAAAACCTGAGTGTTTTTTTTTTTATTTGTTTTTTTCATTTCGTAGGTGAATCGCAACTTCATGACTAAGGAGGCCAAACGTGCCGCTAAGCTTGAAAAGAAACTGAAGATCCTGTGTGGTGGGTACCAGTCTCGGGCACTCAGCCTGATTAAGCAGTTGGGGGACAGCTATGATCAGGTGGAGCAGACACATATCGAACTGGAGACGTTTGAAGCGCTGAAACGGAACGAGGATGCGGCTATCCCAAAGAGATTAGAGGTAAGAAGGGTTTTGGAGTGCCTCTAGGTCGTCCTTAATAAATTTTTGTTTCGGACGAGCAAACTTAATATAATTTTTACATTAGGTTCGGTTCATGACAAGAACAGTCGCATCTAACTTTTTAATGCATCAAACTTTTCATGTACTCAATTAAAAATTTTGTTTGACTCTGGAGCGCCTGTCTGAAACAGGTGTTAAATGCTTACATAGGGCTCATTTTCAGCAAACCTGTTAGCAGGAAATAATTGTGCTGAGCAGTAATAATGTTTACCAGCCAAAATGCCAATTGTTTGCATTGTTGTGCCTGAAGATCCACTCAGTTTGTTTGTTTTGGGGGATTTTAGCTGTACATAGAAGTGTCAATGTTCTTCTTAAAACCTGTAAAAACTTCTCTCTCTCCTTTTCTCTAACAATTTTTGTTAGTTTGTTGTTCTTTTAGATTGCTTTATGTTGCAGCCTGTGGCGAGTGTAGCTTGGGTTGTTGCATTTAGGAACATTTTTGAAATGTATTGCAGTTTACATGTTCTGTAATATTTCAGGTGTGCCACTGTTCTGGTTTTAAAATGGTCGTTCATTATTACCCCCTGGCCGGTTTAGGCTGTCCTGTTGGTTTAAATGTAGTCACATGACCAAGGCCGAATGGTATTAAAGACACGCTGGAGCTATGTTTGATCAGTTGGCTAAAGTTGTGTTTTTGATTAATTTTTATGTTTTGTTGCTCTTGAATATATTTAACTCTTGATAATTGTTTTGCCAAAGACTGGCAGGACCGGTTAGTGATGCTTTATTTAGGCCTATCCAGTCTCATGTTACATGTCATTTTGTATCTTGAAACAAATTTCTGCTGATGGATTTTGCCTTTATCTGTTTAAAACAGTATTTTGTACCCCCTTATTATTGCCGATGGGCTAGTACATGTAGACGATTATCTTATCTAGTCTGTTGTTGTATGTAGTTTTGTAACACTTTAACAAATTTTTTTTAACTAGCTTTGTTTTTGTACATAGAGCTTTGAGGCTGTTATGCAGCAATATTGCACTTTAACTGTTTCATTTTATTATAATTATCAGTATTTTGGGGATAATATTATTATCATTTATTTAAAAAATTATTTTTTCGGTTACAGTCGCTCCGAGAAGACTTGAAGAGACAGACGGACAGAGAAAAGGAACTTCAGAAACGTTTTGCCGATCTCACCTTCGAGAGGGATATGCTTCTCAGTCAAGATCAATGAACATGAAAGAAGGAAAGAAACAGCAACAAAAATTAAAAACCAAAGGAAGTGATGACGCCATACATTGAAAACGAGAGTCCCAGTCGCTGGCGATGCGTATTTTAACTCTGTGCGCGCTTTTTATTTGCGTTTTTGAACATCAAATGACCAGGGCCAAGTTTCATAGAGTTGCTTAAGTCGCAGAAGTTCCTACTTGAAAAATTCCTGCTTAGTAATAATAAGCATGATACCAGTCACAAAGTGTACACTTGACATGGTACTTTGTCTGGTAACCTTATACTGGTTAACACGATTTTGTTTTGATTAATTTAATTTTTTGCTAAAGCAGCTCTATGAATTTGGGCCCAGCTTTTTAAGGTTTTTCGATATTCTGTATACAAAAATGTAAATAAATCTTTCTAATTTTTTTCTCACCAAACAGTCTCATGCTGATTTGTGTTGCCTTTGTACATCTTGAAGTCTTTAGGAGTTCTTGAGTATATCATGTACTCTCATGGTAAGATGTATATTATGGGTCGTAAATGTACGATTGGTGAAACTCTTTGAGTACAAAAAGTAAATCATACATGTTCGGAAAACATAAAATAGATCAGATATGTAGGAACTTGGGGACCCTGGTACTGAAAGAGTTAAGTTTGTGAGAGTCAAGGCCGCTCATTAGCCAAACCTGTGCGTCGCGTGGACAAATTTGTTTGTTTTCGTCATCATTTTACCTCTAAGATGGTGGCTGGATAACGGCAATGCATAAGGTCTTTTGTCATGATGCTGAATTCCCACACAAAACGTGTTTTCCGTTTGGCTGTATTCTGAGGACACCCCTAATGATTACTGATGCATCCTTGGTACTGGTCCATTAATGTTTTCACGTATAAAAATAACGGCAATAAGAACATATGTTTGTTGCGATATTTTGATATCTATCTTGAAATCATAGACGATATTTTAATCAGTTGCAAAAAATATTGTGATATAAATATCTGCCATCTAGACTGGCTTGTAATGCACATTGATTGCTGGAATGTAGTATTAACCTTGGTCTCAATTATTGCATTACAATTTGTATTTCTTTTATGTCCGTCTACTGCCTCTTTGTAAAACATTACTTTCAAGTAAAAACTTGATTTTCCATTACGATGTATATAATCAGGTACAGTTAGGAGGCATGATATTTTTCCTATTCTAGTCTGTTTTCAAATGTTTTTTATTCCCTTGGGAAAAAAATCTGAAAAATTGTGATCAAACAGCCTGAAATGTCTAAGTAAGCCTACACCACGTCAGCCATTGTGTTCAATAAATTATTCCTACTTTTCTTTCCCAAGGACAAGGTATCATGGCTGCGTTTGTCACAATTTAAAATTTAATATGAAATGAAATACCACATTGATTCAAAGATTTTTGTTCTGGTCTGTTTTAATTAATTTACATTATTTTACAAAATACAGTCGGTTGTTACGGACTACAGATGACAATTATTTACAGCTTCTAAGACTACTTTCTGTAACTTACTGCCCATCGTGTTTTAAAAAAAACAATTTCCACTTTGGAAAGAGTACTAGAAAATCAGAGGTTTCTAAAAAGTTAATAATTGCTGATAACAGTTTTCTGCTTCGCCAAATAAAATTATGTGCAGGATACCAGTAAAAAAATGAAAATTTTTACATTGAATTTTGGCTTAATCTGGTCAGCACAATGTCGCTGTGCTAAGCTTCTTTTTGTGCTTCAATAAGTCTAATGAAATTGGGTCCTGGTAGATTATGGACCCCATTTTGTTTACCCTTCAAAACCATTCTCACGCTTCACTGATCATGCATGGTCGAGTACACTTTGATACAATGGTCAATATTGTGCCAGGTCGCACAAGGCAATCTCAAAGAAGAGAATCCATTCACATTTGCATGTCTCATAATTTTCTTGGGATTCGCAAGATGTTGTTTGAGAAATTACCAAGGTGATCTTATACATGTGCTGACGGCAGTTGGTTGCTTCCGAAGTTACAGAGCTATGGCTACATGTGGATTTTTGAATGGATTTTTGAATGGTAGATTGATGTTAGGGTTAAACAAAGGATGGATTCACCCTTTTCCCCCAAAAATCACAGCTTGTATATATCGACAACATGTGTACATCATTGTTTATAATAAACATACAGGACAATTCTCAGAAATGATATTTTTGTTAAAAGCTGTCACTCTTTTTAAGTCTTGTGGTTTTATAGGGATACATGTATGTAGATGATTTAAAATAAATAATATTAAGTGTAAAATACATAGAATGTTGATGTGACTGCAGCAGTCTTTGCGGAATTATTAAAAACATCTTACATGTACATCAGGCTCAATTTCATGAAGCCTGTAAGCACAACGTGCCAAGCCAAAGAAGAATATTGATTGACAGAAATAGGTCACCAGCCAAAATTATATGAAGTTTTGTGACTGGTGCCCCACTAAATTGTGGCGTAGCAGAGAAATTGCTTAGCAGTATTTTCTACCTAAGCTTTCTGAAATTGGGCCCATGTCTTGTACACATATACACATCTGGTCGCTTCCACATTACAATTCCATAAAAACTGCTTTGGCTAAAATTGATGGAGCGAGAATGTCACCAAAGACTGTCTCACTACTTGCCATTTATTATGAGATCCATCAACCATCTTCTTCTCACTCTGGTTTTGGTTCAAATTGTGGTATTCTTTTCCAATAAAAATCGTTCATACTTGGGTTACGATAAATCGCATGTTACAACACACTGCCCCCTGCGTCGCTTTGTGATACATTGAACCAGACAGCCATTCCTCTTTTTCTGGATGTTTTATTCTGATGGCATTTACAATAAACACTCTCAGTCCCTTGCCAACACTACCGAAGAGTGCCCTTAAAGCCTCCGACTTTTGACTTCATATGCCTGCCTCACTTTGATTTCCATAGTTCTTGATGTTAAACAGAGCTGGAAATTAACACTGGACCGCAGGCGGCCCGAGGACAGTGACTTTTGCCTCGGCCAGTAAACTCTGGATTGAACAAGTCTGGTGGTCTTGTGTTTTTCAATTGATTAAATGTACCTAACTGTGTAAAGATACACGCATGCACTTTTCCATTGTTTATCATCAAATATGGCGGTCGATGTTGCTGTGTGTAATCCATCTATATCCTAGCAAAGTACCACCTATTTGTCTACACGGCTGTGCCTCTCTCAAGATTCTGCTTGATTTCTGTAGTGTACTTCCCGTAGAATCTCTCGGCCTTCTTGTTGAATCTCATGTTGCGTTCGTTGATGTGGTCTACACGGCTGTGCCTCTCTCAAGGTTCTGCTTGATTTCTGTAGTGTACTTCCCGTAGAATCTCTCGGCCTTCTTGTTGAATCTCATGTTGCGTTCGTTGATGTAGTCGATGTCGTCCTCTTCGTTGAAGGCGCGTCTTCTGCTGTACTTTGATCTTTTGTCAATTCTAAACGGAGATACGTACAAACAAACAAAACAGAACATCAAAACATGAGAGAATATTTAAAGAGATTTTTTTTTTTGTCAGACAGATAATTTATTTTATGTTTTGTGATAGGTACAAATATTATATACGAAACTTGTATCATTGAGCAAGATGCTTTACAACAATTACTTTGTCTTTCGGTTCGGATGAGACATTAAGCTATAGGTACCGGGTACTAAGATTTGTGTTAGTTCATGTAAAAAAAAAAACAACACTTATCGAACAAGATTGCATAGAGGGTTAACCCTGGTGTTTCTGGTTCACATAGAACCCTTGTTTACAAGTTTCCTCAGGCTTGCGAGTTCCAGTATTAGGTAATCACTTATGTGGCATCCTTGGTTTCCTAACCAGTAATTTCTTAAATTAACACCAAACATAACCCCGAGCCTCAAGCCCAGTTAATTCTCCGTTCAAATGCGAAGCGAATTTTGACGTCTTCGCAGCAAATGTTTCACAGGAGTTAAGCCCAAGTCAACTGATGCGAAATTCGCAGCACAAACTGGGTTTATTTTAAGGTTTGCAAAAAGCCTCGGTGTTACTCCTATTTCGTTGACTTACTGTTTTTCCAGGTCGGTCACCATGCGGTCGATCCCTTCGGCCGAGTCTTTATAGTTCCCCTGCATGATGGTGTCCATCCCAGGGTACATGTCATCACCCCTAATGGAACAAAATAAAAACACCAAAACAAACGTTTTTAACTGGACACAACAAGGAACACCTTAACTTTTGTAACTGATGCCAGCTCTCTCTCTTTCTATGAATGCATTTCCACTTCCCTGTTAATATTTGTTGTGTTGTCATATAGCCAAGCGAGAAAGACTCTGCTAGGGTCGAAACGACAGGCTATTAACTATTTTTTGCATTTATACCATAGGTCTTTTTGGTTGGTAACCAGTTTGCAAAAACTAAATCTATTTTCTCATGCCGGCTGGAAATAACTTTACAAAAATCGATCATAATTAAACTTTTAAAAAAGTAAGACAATCATAAGATGTCTACCCCCAAACATTTTTGTTTGAATTTCTGCTTACATTTTCTCTTTCTTGCGTTCATATTCTTCCATGTTTACTTTCATCTGTTTGGTATTCCTCTGGTACTGTCGGAAACTGGCTGCTTCGTAACCTAAAACCAAACCAGCAAAAACAATTATGCATAAAACATTTCTAAAAATAATGGGCAAACTTCGATCTCATGCTCGCTCCAAGCTCCTCTGCAATTTGGAAAAAGCAACTGGACCCATCGTGTAGCCTCGAGCCTGTTGTACAGTGTAAATTTTGAGCCCCCCCTATTGTACGTTGTACATACCAGCAAAGCCTTGATCTGGATTCTTCTTCTTTTTCTTCTTCTCAAGTCTGTCAGCTTCTTCCGCTGACACCTCAAGCAGCTTTAGTCTCTCATAGTCCTGACCATTCGCCTCTGCTTCCTGGATAAGATTTTAAATGGAACAGTCGTCTATTGTCATAAAAAGTTGGAAGATTTTGTCATGAAAAATTGTGTTTAAATTCTTTTGAATAAAAGTGAGCACCTTTAAAGATATTGTCAATGTAGGTTTGCGGCAGCACCATGAGTCTTCAGACAGACGATCAGATCCAGCATCGCTTGAAAGAGATTTACACATTTACTCACGCCATGCAAAGTTCAGATCCACGTCTTTTTAGATATAATTCAGTTTGGCGACTGAAAGATGAACAATTCTGCAATAAATTACTGAGCAGGAAGCGGGAAATACTAGGATGAAATGAGTTTTGTCGTCCATACCTTCTTCTTCTCATCATCTTGTAAGATCCAGTCGGCTCTCTTTCTCTTAGCCTCATGGTTTGCTGGCAGTTTCAGACGACGATCTTCTTCAACAACCTCTGCATGGTTCAATTTCCTTGCCTCGTTCTACTCCCAGAAAGTAACAACAAAAAAAACATTACTATTAATAGTGGCTGGGCTTGAATTTGACACTACACCAAGAAACTGTTTAATACCGTCTTGCAATTCTAACATAGTTCTGATAATTTTTTGGTTTATTTGATGTTTTTTAGGTATTTAAAACTTGTTGTCGGTGCGTTGTCGGCACTCTGGACTTGTTGTCAGCTTTTAGTAGGACCGCCAAGATAGGTACTGTTTCAGAGTATAACTGACAAGGCAGAAATCTGTCAGCCTTTACTTACCCTGCGCAGATGGAGCTCCCTAAATCTCTTCATTCGATCTGTCTTTACAGAGGAAGAGGATGCAGTGGATGTCCCAGCATTCTTGCTCTTTAGAGAAAAGTACAAAAAAATAACAATTGTTTTTTTAGCTGTGGTGTCGCCAAACTCATCAACTCATCAAATGGATGCTAGAGTGGAACGGAGTCACAGGAACAACAACTTTTATACATCATTTCATTTAATTTTATTTATTAATTCTGGTTGTGAAGGCAAGGAGTTAGCACTCTCAGGCGAACTTAATCACTATACTTCCTCCATGACTTAAGTACATGTATTGCACACTAGCCAAGAACCCAATGCCAATTGAGAGAAGACAAATGAAGGAAATTCCATTTTTACAAAAATTTTTACTTGTGCGAGTGCGTACTCCACATTACTAGGCATTCTTGGCTTACTTACACAGCTAGCGCAGAAAATTTTAATTAATTTACTTATAATTTTAGTTGCGATAATCGTAACCCTCCTCCCTCCTCCCGACGGCCGCCCAGCCCGACGGCCGCCTGGGCGGCCGTCGGGAGGAGGGTTACGATTATCGCAACTATTATAATTTATAAGTAATTTAATTTTGTTTAGGAATCAATAAAAGTAAAACTCGCAATCACATGACTCAGAGCCCAATGAGAATGACCCCAATACATGGCTCTGGCTCTGCTTGCGCAGAATCCTCTGCTTTAACGACTACGTACATGACATACGTGCAAGCACTGATTTTCTGCGCAACGGCTACGCTAGCTGAGTGTAGGCCTAAACTAAGCCATTTCTAAAAAATTCAATGCTCAGCCTCATTTAAAGACAATACAACTGTTTTAAAACAAACAACAAGTTGTTAGTCCACATAATAAACAGATAAAGAAATAAAGGAAAGGGTTCTTCAAAAAATAAATCAAATTTTTCACGTTACTGCTTAAACATGTTAATTACAAAAGGATCATCGTACATCTGATGCGACGTAAACATTTTGTAAATAAATGATTTTGTATTTCTTGGGTAACCCATTTTGGGTCTCAAGATCATTTTTTATAACAAAAAATGGACAACAATTAAATAACGAAACGTTAAAGAAGCGTTCTTAGGATAACTTTCCGTATGGCGCCACCACTTTTTCACTCATTTTTACCAAAAGGGATATCTCAATGAGGTAAATTAGATACTATATTATTTCATATCGAATGAAAAAGTGGTGGCGCCATACGGAAACTTTTCCCGTTCTTATTATAAAGCTATCATGATCTTTTGCCAAGTTACATCCATCCAAACTAACAAAGTTGTCGAGTTAAAAATAAAATACTTACGGATGTCGCCATTTTTATTTTTGATTGCAACAACGACGACGTCGTACGCGTGATGAATGCATGCGATAATGCTGCGCATCTTGCGGGATAGTCTCGGTGCAAGACGTTCTTGTTGAGTTAATGTTTTCTAACAGCGCCCGCTATTGCTCAACAGTATTGTGAGCGTCCCGGAAAACTGGAACACGGCGGAAGACTGAAACCGCCACACCTGGGAATCAAACATGAAAAACAACGTCATATACAATGCCAAAAAAAGGTGGTCGCGTTTTGTAGATCGCCGAAAATCCGGAGTGGTGGTATACGTCTCTCTGAAAGGCAGTGGACACTATTGGTTAATTACTCAAAATAATTTTGAAGCATAAAAACTTACTTGGTTACAAGTAATGGGGAGAGAGGTTGATAGTATAAAACATTGTGAGAAACGGCTCCCTCTGAAGTAACGCAGTTTTCGAGAAAGAAGTCATTTTCCACGAATTTTTATTTCGAGACCTCAGATTTAGAACTTGAGGTCTCGAAATGAAACATCGGAAGAAAGCACACAACTTCGTGTGACAAGGGTGTTTTTTCTTTTATTATTAGCTTGCAACTTCGATGACCGTTTGAGCTGAAATTTTCACAGGTTTGTTATTTTATGCATATGTTGAGATACAGCAAGTGAGAAGACTGTTCTTTGACAATTACCAATAGCGTCCACCGTCTTAAATATTATTTTATGATGACGTCATAATTCTTACCCAAAATGAGGCTATGGGCGCACCGTCCCCCATCACTTGCAGTAGGTGGGCCCGTAGCCTCGTTTTGGGTTAGCATTGTGACGTACCCCATGCATAAATATTAAGAGAGGCGTATTGTGTCCATGCAGGAAGAAATAGAAGTGTAACCGCAGAAACGCTTCTCAGATTAAAATCTGGGGAATAAAAACTTATAGGCTTTTTACCTAATGGTGCCATGGTCAAGAAATCATATAAGCCCATTCAATATTGTCTTTGTAATTTACAACAACAAAAATTAATTATACTTTAGGCCCTAATTTGATAGTAATTCAGAGCGAAAGTAACAACAAGACCATCGGACAACAAAAACATCATGGGTTTGATTAATTATTCCTTATAAGGGAATTTTTGCGCCAGTCAAAAGAAGATCAAACTTGGGATGAATATCATCAAAATTCAAGAACAAATTGACATTCTTTTGTACGAAAATTTACAGCCCATGTTGAAATGTGACGTCATCGAATATATTTTCGGGTTTTGACGAAAACTGTCATGAGTATCAAATAAAACTCATTGTGGCATTTTACACCAAATTTAATGTGTGTAGGTTTGTATTTTCCCTCATTTTCATATAGGACTTTATCTATGGATGATCGAATTTTACTTCGAACCCGAGCATCTATTAAAGACACTGAACACTATTGGTAATTGTCACAAACTAGTCTTCACACAGTTGGTGTATCTCAATATTATGTATGAAATAACAAACCTGTCAAAATTTGAGCTCAATCGGTCGTCGAGTTTGAGAGATAATGAAAGAAAAAACACCCTTGTCGCACCATGGTCACGCCTTCCTCCATGGTCACACGGAGTTGGGTGCGTTTAGATGGTTGATTTCGAGACCTCAAATTCTGGGGTCTCGAAATCAATTGTGGAAAATAACTTCTTTCTCGAAAACTACGTCACTTCAGATGGAGCTGTTTCTCACAATGTTTTTTACCATCACTCTCTCCCCATTACTCGTATAAATCAAGAAAGGTTTTATGATAATAATTATTTCGAGTAGTTACCAATTGGAATGAGTGTACGTAATCCTCAACCAGAAGTACAATTCAATTCAAATGCAACGATTATTTCGGTATTGCCCTAACAGTATAATAATAATCATTGATAACAACAGAGAAGAACGAAGTAAAACATTCAGTACATAATAATAATAATAATAATAATAGCTAATTCTTATATAGCGCATGTTTTCTTATGAACTTTATTTTGCAAAAAAAATAGTTAATGGCCTTACGTTTCGACCCTAGCAGAGTCTTTCTCGAAGGCTAAATGACAACACAACAAACATGAACAGGTAAAACTAAGTGAAACATAAGCAGTGAAGTGGAAATACATGAACTTTATTTTGTTTCACCTTTTTATTTGGTTGCTTGCACTGGGTATTTTAGGCTGTGGGGTTTGTTTCCCACATGAATGATGTAGACCTAAAAGCCAAATACTTTGAGCACTTCGATTTTAGGTGTGAAAACTCACGTAGGCATTGCTGTCATTGCATTGGAATTGGAGACGATTTCTAGTATTTCATTATCCTATCAAATTATTCTGTCTCTTTTGTTGTCGTTATAGACCCATTGACGTGTAAACAAAGAGTGTTCGTTCATGTTTGTGGAGAAAGTAAACAAGAAATTTGATCAAGTTTCCGGCCAATGTGATAAAAAATTTAAGGCGGTGAAAGGGTAAATGACACAATCATTGTCTAACTGTGGGAAATAATTTGATCGGGTATAGGCTACAGTATTGATTGCAAAGTCAAATAAATACAGCGTCTCAGTGCATGGTGCACAGTGGTGCGCTTTTTGGCGCATGTCTGTTTTTTAATAGCTTGACCTAGACAAAAATTGCAAGAAGAAAAAATCCGGCAAATTTAATGCCTCTCGCCAAACCCTCCCAAACAGCATAATATTATCAAAAAGAGTAGAAAAAGGAAGGCGGGGAAATATTTGCATAAATTGCATAAACTCTACTTTCAAGCGACTTCGGCTATACGAATTATGGCCATTGACTGCATCGAAAATGTTGAAGATTAATGACTTTTTAGCGATCTGGCCATAGCCACGTCCTGCTTATCCGTTTAATATGAGGCCGAGTCCGCATTGGAATTAGCTGTGGAGGCGGCTGTTGCTCATTCCTGTCGTAAAGTTTGACGTTGTTCAACTAAGGTTGCGTTCGTTTAGCTTCCCTGGTGTGTGGCGGTTTTTTTTTCCAGGACGAACGTGTGCAGATAATTACCCACGTTCGTCCTGGAAAGAGAAAACGCCGCACACCGGGGTCGTCCCAGGGAAGCTACACGAACGCACCCTAAGACACACCCACTTCACAGCGTTGCCAGAATGTCTAGCAGGGGGAGGGGGTGGCTAATTTTGTCAACTTGGACGACAACTTATAGGGGAAATGTTTGGTCTCGCCTTTCACTGACTTCTATGTCTGGATAGAATTAGGTCAAATCTTGCGGCCATGTGCGGCCACTTTTTGTTATTTTGTGTACAAACTGCTTGTGGCCGGTCAAGGAACATTTATAGAGAGACAGTGTTCCAATGCAAGAAAAGGAACTTATGAACCCTTGCCACACTCATATTGAACTAGGCGCATTTTGGACGATTTGAGGTAACTCATGAAATTGACCCCACTTGCTACGTAATGCGATGGGTCTCTAGGTCATGATGGACACACTGAGATCAGAAAATGGAAACGTAAGAAATTAAAACCAAAACAATGTCCCAACTTGTTTCGTGAGTGTATACTTCATGAGTAGCCTAAAATCGCCCAAAATGCGCTTAGTTCGATATGAGCGTGGCGAGGGTTCAAAAGTTCCTTTTCTCGAGGTGTGTGTTTACTCAAAAGCGGCCTTACGATCATTCTTGGTTGCTAGCTAATTGCGTATCGACACCGTGCAGCATGCAGCTGTTGCGAACAGGAAAACATCTCACCAGTTTTTTTTTTTTTTACACAAACATTATTGACTGCAAAAAGAATTTAATTGATCCCGAACGTTAGAAACAACACAACACGTGAAAACTATACTCTTCCGCTTCTCTGCGTCATTTTGGAACGGGATGTCTTCTTAAATGGTCCCTTTTCATTCAAACTATGTTTGATATCACATTATTTTGAAGTTTGCTTGTCATCTTTATCATTTCGTATTGAGTTTTAAAGTGATTGCACCAAGCATATAGAGCAAGTGGTCCTTGGTCTGTGCAGCAAGGAAAAAGAATAATCGCTCAAGATGGAACTTGGATGTTAAAATTATTTAGTTATTGGTCGCTGATCAGTGATGTCTTATTGGGATCGATTCAACGTATGATTGGACCTTGGATCCATACCGGTTTTTTTAGATTTGATAACATTTTGGGATACATTAAGTTGTTATGTCGGAAACAGTGGAGCCTTTTATGAAAGGGTCACATATTCTGGAACACACGAGACACGCCAATCTCATTCTCCAACGTGCAAACACCAATCGCATCCTCGGAATAGAGCGACAGCGGAAATTGGTACTCGGCAACCTGACGCGACAGAAGAGACTCATCCAAAAGGAATTATCTACCCATCGAAGTACACCAGTGTCGACATCACCTTGCCCGAGAAGTTGTCTCGAATTGAGTTCGAAAACTTCCGCGTTTTCTCGCCAGGAGACCAGATCGGCGACGCTGCGGCGGGAAGCGATCGCGTTCGGCACGAGCAACACGGCTGACGCCGGGCCATGTAGCCGACCCATAGCCAGTGCATTGAAGAAACCGACCGAAATCTTTAAGTCCAGGGAATCGATCGACTCGAGTGACGATGAAGACAGAGAAAGGAAAACATCTGCTTCAAATACTGTCGATCTGCTCTTCGAAGGTTTGACGGTCTCAAGACGGACACAGGAGTCACTCAAGAAGTCTGAAAACGATAAAGACACTCTTGGTGATGAATGTGTAGATGACCCCCAGGTAAAATTATCTCGGTCATCCCCTAACCCAAAGTTGCCGAAAACGGTCTCGTTTGTGGAATCTAGAAATCGTACATACGTGAACAGGTCTCTACACAATCCAAACACCCCTAAAATTAACCAGAACTTGACCCCAAGCCCAACCTTACAGCGTGAAACTCAACCTCGTTCGTGTGGATCAGCTCACTCTGCAGTGCCACATTCCTATTACAAACGAGGCAGGACACAAAGTTTATCTTTTTCGAGTCACAAAAACACCAGCTTCACGCAAAATCGGGTATCCTCGTCACGCGTGCCCCAATCGACACCCTGGGCCTTGCGAGGAAACGGGCGCGTCTATCGCTACCGACCGTTCACAAGCCCAGCAGACGGCAGAGAAAGTCACCACGAAAAAAATAGACCCACTCGAAAGAAGACGGCGAAATTTGACCCATGGGCTGCCTATAAATTCCCCAGCGTCGAACCAAACCAAAGCGAAGAGTCGACACATGGTCGACAGTCGGTCTTTGAATCGAAACGGCGGGGAAGTCTGAAGCCGACACTTCAAAGGAAAGAGGAAACCGTTCTCTACCTGAGACGAGTTGATCAAAGCAGAGTGAACGAGATTGTGTTGGGCAAGATTGGAAAGTTTCTTGGACGAGACTGGACACAGAGCCAGAGTCAGAAAGACGTGGATGAGGATAGTTTGAGCAGTGACGTCATTGATGACGAAGAAGATCAACTCATGATTCAGATGGCGCATGGACGAAAATGACGAGGCTGGTATACATAATAGTTGCGCATGTCGGAAGGTTTACGGAAAATGAATAGTTAGGCCTGAGGTAGGGATTCCTAGGGCTTGCGACTCGCTTCTTAGTTATAATTTATGTCAACGCATTTGCAATAAATAAGAAAGATACAAGAAAATTTAGATTGTGTCTATTAGCTAAGCCTGAATAGAAAATAGCAGAAACGGTAACATTCGCATATTCCGTGCCGTATTGATGGGCAGCATTCAAACGGACTCCACCACGCAGATTTCAAGAAAGTTGTCTTCACGCGAGTTTGGCACCTTCTTGAGCAATCCATCTTCGGATAGAAATGACCTCAAAGTTAATAATAATTTTGGAGAAACATAGGGATCCTACCTAAACAAAAAATTCAAAACAAGTCTCTTTTCTTACGGATTTTTGCTCGTTTTGCGGGCCTTGTTATGGTTGACACTGTTTTTAGATTGGACTAGGGGATAAATTGAATAAATTAATTAATTAATAAAATAATCTTTCTCTGCTGAGTGAAAGTTTGATTATCACTGTAAAAGAGGAACAGCGCCACCAAGTGCCCACTACCTGCTCCACGCCAGTTATATTTAACCTCGTTTGCAGTGGTGAACGATATAGTCGCGCCCTTTGTTTTCTTTCATAGGGCGCCCTACTCGATGTCTACTTCCAGGGTTTAGTGACCAGAATTAATGATCCGTTACTACTCGTGGTAACGAGGTTGGTAGAATTGTGCACACACACACAATACACACAGTCTAGCTAAATACATAGGATTTGATTGAACTTGAGCTTGAAGTTGAACTGTCCTCCTACGTTTCACTGTGTGAGTATCATTCCCTTTTCAAAAAGGAAAGGGCTTTTCTTTCAAACTGTGTGTGCTGACGTAGGATTTTTTATGGAATTTTATTTGAAAACAGACTAAAAAAACGAACTGGATAGCATTTCAAATGCATATAAATAGGTCGTATTATTATTACATTTAGATTTAGAATTTACATTTTACTTTTTCAGTTGTATTTTTACCATACTCGGCAGGTCAGGTACTCTTTCACTTCAGTCTTTAAAATTGTCATTCGCCCTTTATATGGGGCTAGTTCTCTTGCAGTCTAAAGCCCGATTTATACTTCCTGTGTTGTGTCTGTGATTGTGAAGTGAATTTTGACTTTTAACTTAAACAGGACTGTTTTCGCTGTGAATGTTTCGCATGAGAACTGACGCTGATTTATTCGCTTTTTGTTAATCACGTTGCTCCTTCTGTATGGAAGTGTATTTCAGGCATGGAAAAACCTGATATAATTCGTTTCGTCCGGATTCTTAAAAATAAAACACTGACACTAAGACTAATTCAAGTAAATTTTGTTATAAAATGTAGTTCGTATGGACAGATGGAGGAAGGAAATAATTTTGTTTTCTCTACTTGTATTATTTAGGAGAACTCTAGGATAACTTTCCGTATGGCGCCACCACTTTTTCACTCATTTTTACAAAAAGGGATATGTCAATCAGGTAAATTAGATACTATATTATTTTATTTCGAATGAAAAAGTGGTGGCGCCATACGGAAACTTTTCCGAACTCTATCTTTTGAAAAATGAGTACATCACCAAATTAAATTTGACATTTTCCTTCTTTTTTTTAGGCCTCGAAATAGCCCACGGCACCTGAGCATTTGTGCTTTCGCTGTGCTGTTGTGCCCTCTGCAAGATTCAAATACAAACTTACATTTTCCCCACAGCATTTTCCACCATAGAAAAATTGATATGCTTTTTCAAGAGGGAAGTTCAAGGCCTGTCACGACCCGGTCACACAGTCCTCGATAACAAAAATAAGACTGATAAAAATGCAAGCCCTCGATTGGTTGAATGAGCGTGAGCGTATTCTGCGTGGAGCATTTCAACCAATTGAGGACGTGCATTTTTAGGGTTCTTGGTCACCAGGCCTTTAAAGGCAGTGGACACTATTGGTAGTTACTCAAAAGAATTATTGGCATAAAACCTTTCTTGGTGACGAGTAATGGGGAGAGGTTGATGGTATAAAACATTGTGAGAAACGACTCCCTCTGAAGTGCCATAGTTTTCGAGAAAGAAGTAATTTTCCACGAATTTGATTTTTAGACCTCAAGTTTAGAACTTGAGGTCTCGGAATCAACCATCTAAACGCACACAACTTCGTGTTACAAGGGTTATTTTTCTTTCATTATTATCCCGCAAGTTCGATTACCGATTGAGCTCAAATTTTTACAGGTTTGTTATTTTATGCATGGAGACACATCAACTGTGAAGGCTAGTCTTTGACAATTACCAATAGTGTCCACTGCCTTTAACCTACATGTACACATACTAACTTTCTAAAGCATGAATTTCATTTGTTGACAGTCATACCAACCAGGTTATTGTTTTACACCATGAGCAGTCAGCAAACTGGGACTACATCATCTGGGGCGATCCCACCTCTTGCTCCAGTCTCTAGCTCCTCCTTAATGAGCCACTCCCAGTCACAGCTTGGGGGCGGCAGCAATCAACCAAGTGTGACTCGTAAGACACTTCAAGACACAATCAAGGAGATTGAAGCACAGATCACGGTAAGTGTTCATCATTAAGTGTAGACTTGTGGCTGTGGCTGCCTCATTCTCGCTTTGTAATGGGGGCGCACTCCTTGAGTCACCATCATCACCTGAGCCCAATTTCATGGCTCTGCTTGCTGCCGAATTTTGCGCTTCCAATCACCATACGCCGCTTACGTGCAAGCGTTGAATTACTGCGCTAGCTGTGTAATATAAGAATGCCTAGTAACGTGGAGTGCACACACGCACAAGCCAACATTCACTGCTAACCGTTGAAATTCGCTTGATGTAAGCGTGGAATTCCCTGATTCTGTATGCGCCGATTCTTTACTTTAAGTAAGCAGAGCCATGAAATTGGGCCCTGTTCTCTTTCAGTCGTCGCTCTATTCTCAGCTCTTGCACACTTCTACCAACCCACTTTGTCGCAATTGTAAGCTTAAACAACTGATTGATTTCTCTCATTCAAATCAAATTATAGAAATAACAACAATATTAGACTTTACTTCTAGTCCTTTCACCGTTTGATTTCAGCTTTTGGAGCAGACTCCTAATGTGACCAGCAGGCAGCAAGATGACTTGGCCAAGTTAAGGGAGCTCCACACACGTGCACTGGCAGAACAGGAGAAGGTAAGTTAAGTCCATTTTAAAGGCAGTGGACACTATTATTAATTACTCAACATAATTATTAGCATAAAACCTTACTTGGTAACAAGTAGTGGGGAGAGGTTGGTAGTAAATAGCATTGTGAGAAACGGCTCCCTCTAAAGTGGAGTAGTTTTCGAGAAAGAAGTAATTTTCCACGAATTTGATTTCGAGACCTCAGATTTAGAATTTAAGGTCTCAAAATCAAGCATCTGAAAGCACACAACTCCGTGTGACAAGGGTGTTTTTTCTTTCATTATTATCTCACAACTTCGATTACTGATTGAGCTCAAATTGTCACAGGTTTGTTATTTTATGCATATGTTGAGATAAACAAAGTGAGAAGACTGGTCGTTGACAATAACCAATAGTGTCTTTAAATCAGAATTCTTGTGTGCTCCCTGTCAAGTTTGAATCTTCCGGTATAAACTGGAATTCAAGGATATTTCCCTGTCAAGTTTGAATCCTCCAGTTTAAATCGGAATTCAGGGTTTTCTCTTGTCAATTAATCTTCTGGTTTGAACTGTTGCTCAGGATTTTTCCCTTTCAAGTTTTAATCTTCTGGTTTAAACTTGAATTCAAGTTTTTTCTGTCAAATTTTAATATTCGGCTCTAAACCCGATTGCAGGAATATTTCCCTGTCAAGTTTGTGGTCTTCAGGTTCAGTGTGAATTCACATTTGTGTGTGTTTTTATGTATCAATACTTTGACATAATTTCTAATGTGTTCCTAACAATGCAACTTGTTTTTATCCTTAAGCTCAAATCCAGCAAACAGCAGCAGCACTTGCAGCAGCAATTACAGCAGCAGCAACAGCAGCAGCAACACCTTCAACAACAGTTACACCAGCAGCCGACGACGCCTACGACAGTTCCTGTCAGAACAGGCACCCCACCCTCAGCCTCTCTGAATAGTACAAATGGTACCAGCCAAAGCGTCAACGTGACACCGGCTCCAATTCAGAGTGTCCCTACCCCAGCTATAAGCAAACCCAGCAGCTCTATGGCATCAGGAAGTTCCATGGCAACGGGTGCGCACAGTAGTATCGACCCCAGTCAGGTAATTATTCTCGTCTAAAGTCGTGTTCCCATTGGACTTATTGTTTTCAAGTATTGCGACTTTTCTGTAGAATGACAAAATTAAATCCAATGGGGATGCAGGGTAAACTGCCCTTCCTGTCATCTTACCGTAACCCTAATGTAAAACTAACAGGGTGATTGAGGTTGCCGCGCAGCCCAGTAGAGTACAATCGGCACAGTTCCTTGCTGTAAACATAGCGTGACCAAGCTGTAAAAGGAGAGTCAGAAAAGTGTTGAGTATAATACTGCTAACACACACAACAGTGTAAGGGTAAAACCAAAATAAATACTCTTTATCCCCAATGCAAATTTAAAGGAACACGTTGCCTTGGATCGGTCGAGTTGGTCTTTGAAAAGCGTTTGTAACCGTTTTTTATAAAATGCATATGGGTAGAAAGATGTTGTAAAAGTAGAATACAATGATCCACACAAACATGCCTCGAAATTGCGTGGTTTTCCTTTTACCTTGTCGACTAACACGTCGGCCATTTATGGGGGTCAAAATTTTGACTCCCATAAATGGCCGACCATGTTAGTTCGCACAGTAGAAGGAAAACCACGCAATTTCGAGGCAAACTTGTGTGGATTATTGTATTCTACTTTTAAAACATCTTTCCAACCATATGCATTTTATAAAAAACGGTTACAAACGCTTTTGTTTTGACCAACTCGTCCGATCCAAGGCAACGTGTTCCTTTAAAGGGAAAGTATTTGTCAAAGAGCAGTCTTCTCACTTGTTGTATCCCATCATAACCATAAAAATAACAAACCTGTGAAAATTTGGGCTCATTATTGGTCATCGAAGTTGCGAGAAAACGATGAAAGTAAAAACACCCTTGTTGGACGAATTTGTGTGCTTTAAGATAAGAATAAGAGACTTCTAGCTAGAAGTCTTTTATAATTTTAGTGAGAAATTACCTCTTTCTCAAAAACTACGTTACTTCAGAGGGAGTCGTTTCCCACAATGTTTCATATTATCAACAGCTCTCCAATGCTCGTTACCAAGTCAGTTTTTAAGTTAATATTTGTTTTGAGTAATTACCAAACGTGTACCTTCCCTTTAACTATTTAAAGGAACACGTTGCCTTGGATCGGTCGAGTTGGTCATTGAAAAGCGTTTGTTATAATATGCATATGGGTAGAAAGATGCTGTAAAAGTAGAATACAATGATCCACACAAACATGCCTCGAAATTGCACGGTTTTCTTTTTACCTCGTCGGCTAACACGGTCGGCCATTTATGGGAGTCAAATTTTTGACTCCCATAAATGGCCGACCGTGTTCGTTCGCACAGTAAAAGAAAAACCACGCAATTTCGAGGCAAACTTGTGTGAATCATTGTATTCTACTTTTAAATTATCTTTCCAACCATATGCATTTTATAACAAACGGTTACAAACGCTTTTTTATAGACCAACTCGTCCGATCCAAGGCAACGTGTTCCTTTAAACAGTAGAGCAGTTCAAAAGCTACTGGAAGACATTGCTAAAAAAATAATTAGAAATAACCAGAAATTTGTGTACAATTCAAAATAATTGTTTTTGTTTCATTTTAGATTTTGGATAGAAAGCGAATCCAGGACCTGGTGAAGGAGGTGGACCCAAATACACAGCTAGATGAAGATGTGGAGGAAGTGAGTTTTCTGTTTCTTTCTTTCTTTATTTATTTGAGCTTAGGGTTAGACATTGTTGTGGAGCTGAAACAAAAATTTGACTCTACAAGATAGCGAACCGTGTTGATTACACAGAAATATATCCTGGAGAACGCTGAGCTTGGCCCCCCTCTGTGCCGGCTGTGAACGTGGCGTATTGATCATTCCGTGACACGTGGGTATGGCAAAATGGCATCACACTGTCACACATAGACCGTTTCTACTTGTTTTCATTGGTCAATGTTCATGATGCCAACTATACGGCAAAATATTTTGGCGTATGCGTTTCCATGAAAATGATCTCACAACAAAACTGTGCGCATAATGACGCACTCAGCATTCTGCGGGTTCTATTTCTTTGGTTGATTATAAATATGATGGTCTTGTAATGTTCCTTTAAACATGCCCACGTGAACTTCTCTCGACCAATCATAATTGATAAACTGTTCCATGCAGTTATGACTAACAGATTCCGGTGCTATACAATTTTCTTTTGTTAATACTATTATTTTTAAGAACAAAATTAAATTTTGACAATTTTAATTTTAGATGTTGCTGCAGATTGCTGATGACTTCATTGAGAATATAGTGACATCAGGGTGCCAGCTTGCCAAGCACAGGAAGTCAAACACCTTGGAAACTAAGGACATACTACTGCATTTGGGTAAGAATTTGAGAAACGTGGTAGAACCCACCTCTCTCTTACAGGGATGAGAAATGTCAGACTTCAATCTTTTTAAAGGATCTATGTACTTTTTTTTAGGACAAAAAAACATGATGTCCACAGATTTACATTAAATTTACACAGTTTGAAGATGATAATAGTAGAAAGCTTTCCTGAAAATATTACTTGCTGAGGTGCTGTAGTTTTTGAGAAATGAGTAAAACAATGTCATGAAAATAATTTTTGTCTCGGTGATCATGAGACGAAATTTATTTTAGCATTTAAAAACGTATTTTCATGAAATTGTTTTACTCATTAATTCTCAAAAACTACAGCACCTCAGCAACTAATTTGAAGGTACTGTGGACATTATGTTTTGTGTTACAAAAAGTACCCAAATCCTTTAAAGACATTCTGGACACATTTGATAATTGTTTAAGACCAGTACTCTCACCTACCAAGAGTATCCGTCAAGAGCTCAGGACGCTGATGCTGGACCAGGATGTGTGGAAGACGACCATCAGAATTTCCGGAGAAGGCTTCGGCTGAAAACAACCTCTCGCTCAACTACTATTCTCGAATGGTGTACCCCAACATATTCATAAAATAAAAAATTTGTGAAAATTTGTCCTTAATTGGTAGTAAAAAAAAATTAAGAGAATAATGGGAAGAAAAAAAACACCCTTGTTGCACAAATTTGTGTGATTTCAGGTGCCTAATAAAAGGCTTCAGGCCTGAATTCTTTTAATTCTTTTAATATTTGAGTAAGAAATTACCTCTGTCTCAAAAACTACATTACTTTAAAGGAAGCCGTTTCTCACAATATGTTTCATACTATCAACAGCTCTCCATTGCTTGTTACCAAGAAAGTTTTTATGCTAACAACTATTTTGAGTTATTACCAATAGTGTCCAGTGCCTTTAAAGTAACGGACGGACCTACTTTTCTTTTTAAACATACAGAGCGCAATTGGAATATGATGATCCCTGGGTTCTCCACCGAGGACAACAGACAGTACAAGAGGCCAGCGTCAACTGAAGCTCACAAGCAGCGCATGGCCCTTATACGCAAAACCCTCAAGAAATAAAAGACCTTCATGAACGAAACACCTGTTGTCACCTTTTGAAGGCAAAAACTACCCGATACTCATTGTGTGTTGTAAGGGCTTGACAAGAGTGTCTATGTTTTCTTGAACTTCCATACTGCCTGACCATTCAGTATCATCCACTGTGGTTTTGAATTATTGATGAACTGTGCCAGCCTGCATTGATATGTGATGAGTGCGTCTGAGCAGTACACAGTCAACCCTCTTACTCTGTGACCATTCATTAGCATCCACTGTGGTTTTGAATCATTGATGAACTCTGCCAGCCTGCATTGATATGTGGTGAGTGCGTCTGAGCAGTACACAGTCAACCCTCCTACTGTCTGACCATTTAGTATCATCCACTGTGGTTGTGAATCTTTGATGAACTGTGCTAGCCTGTATTGATGTGTGGTGAGTGCGTCTGCACAGTACACAGTCAACCCTCGTACTGTCTGACCATTCAATATCATCCACTGTGGTTGTGAATCTTTGATGAACTGTGCCAGCCTGTATTGATGTGTGGTGAGTGCGTCTGCACAGTACACAGTCAACCCTCGTACTGTCTGACCATTCGATATCATCCACTGTGGTTGTGAATCTTTGATAAACTGTGCCAGCCTGCATTGATGTGTGGTGAGTGCGTCTGAGCAGCACACAGTCAACCCTCCTACTGTCTGACCATTCAGTTGTGGACTGTGGTTTGGAATCTTTGATGAACTGTGCCAGCCTGTATTGATGTGTGGTGAGTGCGTCTGAGCAGCACACAGTCAACCCTCCTACTGTCTGACTTCAGTATCATCCACTGTGGTTGTGAATCTTTGATGAACTGTGCCAGCCTGCATTGATATGTGGTGAGTGCATCTGAACAGTACACAGTCAACCCTCCTACTGTCTGACCATTCAGTATCATCCACTGTGGTTTTGAATGATACATAAACTATGACAGCCAGCAATGAGATCAAGTGGTGAATGCATGCAGCACACAGTCATCCCTCTTACTGCTGACAATTCAACAACATCCACTGTGGTTTTGAGTAATGAAGTATTTAGGTAAACTATGCCAGCCAATATTTATACCATGTATGAATGCAGGACACAGTCAACCCTCCTACTGTCTAACTGATCCTGCTTGACATGAGATCAGGCATACCACCAGACTCCATCAGATTGGATGTTGAGTGGACTGAGGACTGCACTAGTAAACTGATCATGCTTTACATGGGATCTGGGATACAATTACATGGGATCAGGGATTATTGCCAAAATCAAGAGTCCGACAGTTTGGATGTTGAGTTACTGTATGGTGTGGACTGAGGGCTTAACTAGTAAACTGATTATGGGATCAGACATATCACCATAGTCAGAGTCCAACAGTTTGGGTGTTGAGTTACTGTACGGTGTGGACTGAGAAGACTGCACTAGTTAACTGATTATGGGATCAGACATATCACCATAGTCAGAGTCCAACAGTTTGGGTGTTGAGTTACTGTATGGTGTGGACTGAGGGCTTAACTAGTAAACTGATTATGGGATCAGACATATCACCATAGTCAGAGTCCAACAGTTTGGGTGTTGAGTTACTGTACGGTGTGGACTGAGAAGACTGCACTAGTTAACTGATTATGCTTAACATAGGATCAGACACCTCCAACAATCCAACAGTTTGGATGTTGAGTGGAATGAGGACTGCACTACAATGACATGGGATCAGGGATATTGTGAAAATCAGAGTCCTGCAGTTTGGATGTTGAGTTACTGTATGGTGTGGACTGAGGACTGTACTAGTAAACCGATTATGCTTTGGGATCAGGCATACCAGCATAATCAGAATCCAACAGCTTAGATGTTGAGTTACTGTACAGCGTGGACTGAGGACTGTACTAGCAAACTTATGCTTTACAGGACTACACTAGTATAAAGGATATTGGTCATTGTACATGTATCATAACTACGTATATTATTTCTTGAGGTGCCAGTCAGAAGTCATCAGAAGGATCACACCCAAGTTCACAAAATGTACAACCTGCCTTCCTCTTTGAAGTATTAAACAGAAAATAAAAACGTTGGCTCATGACTAATATAAGGTCATTAGTGCATTTTGTATGGTTTCATAAAACTGCTTTTGTATAGTTGCAACATTAAGGAGCTCCTGGTAAATGGGAGTTTATTGATCAAGAGTGGTCTCCAAAGTAATTGTTTGTAAAAAGAATATTTTTTGGAATTTGTGTTAATCTTTTCAAACTTACTTAAATCTTGCACTTAACAACCTTTTGGTTGTTACGAGTATGAAATATAAATTAATAATAATAATAACAACCAGATTTGTATAGCCCCATTCCATCTAGATCATGGCGCTCATCAGCAACAACAGGCTATGAAAAACAAATACAATTAAAGAGTAACTGGAAGTTAGTGACCCTTTATAGCCACAAGCCGACGAAATGTCTGTGTGTTGAGTCATCAAACAATGTGTATAAGAGAATCAGGAACTTAATGAAAAGACAGTCACAAAATAGATAAGAAAATAAAATTAGCTGTTGCAAACTATACCAGCCAAAATGACCTATGGTATGAATGCAAAAAAATAGTTAATGGCCACTTATCTCAACCCTAGCGAAGTCATGACAACACAACAAAAGTGAACAGTGTAGCATCAGCAGTGGTGTAGAAATTCACGGAGAGAGAGATAGAGAGTTAGAAATCACACAGAAAATAGCAAAGGGGTAAACAATTCATAGGAAGACAGAGTGAGGGGGGGGGGGGGGTAGAGGGAAAGGGTTGGTTTAACCACAAGAAGATGGAAACACAAAGGACGATATGAAGGGTGGGAAGAGAGAGAGAGTTAGTGAGTTAGGCGAGCTAAAACGGGGATATTTGTTGGGAAAAGAAGGCAAGGACAAAAGGTTATTAACTATTAGTCGTTGTCTTCTTGGATGTTCAGACCATTGGGTTGATTGGTCTGAAGGCGCCTTATTCACAGGTTCTTTCTACTCAAATGAACAGTCTCATAATGAATAGGCTAATAATGACAGTTTATTCAAATGAAAATCAGTACCTTCAGAGATGATTACTACAAGTTTTCTAATACTTAAATATATTTTTTATGTCACATTCATTTTTCCTAAGGAAAAAATGTGCATTTATCTCTATCGACCTTTGTCCCCTTGGGTTGGTTGGATCATGGAGGAAGGAAGAGGCCCCACGGTTGGGTTTAATTTTTATTTAGTTTTTTTCCTTTTTCTTTCCTCATCAACCCTATTAGATGATTAGATGCATGAAAAACATTGTCACACCGTTGAATGATCCAATAATCAGAAAATGAAAGTTATTCGAACGTTCATGTAAATGTAACGGATAATGTATTTGTGTTCATTTATTGTGGTTTAGCAGTTTGCACGAGTACAATCATGACACATTTAATAAAGGCAGTGGACACTATTTGTAATTACTCAAAGTTATTATTAGCATAAAACCTTACTTGGTAATGGAGAAATTACTTAGAGAAATTGATAGTATAAAACATTGTGAGAAACGGCTCCCTCTGAAGTAATGTAGTTTTCGAGAAAGAAGTAATTCCACGAATTTGATTTCGAGACCTCAGAACTAGATTTTCAGGTCACGAAATCAAGCATTTGAAAGCACACAACTTCTTGTGACAAGGCTGTTTTTCTTTAATTATTACCTCGCAACTTCGATAACCAATTGAGCTCAAATTTTCACAGGTTTGTTATTTTATGCATAATATATATATATATGTTGAGATACACCAAGTGGGAAGACTAGTCTTTGACAATTACCAATAGTGTCGAGTGTCCACGTTCGGGTTTTGGCAATACAAACTTATATACTTGGTATACTTGAGTATATAAGCAGCTTTCGATAGCATAAAGCATTTTGAAAAATTAAACTTTGAAGTTACGTGGTTATTGAAAAAGATATCAGTTCATCCACCGAAAATTGAATCTGAGAAATTTCACTGTCACTTCTCAGATTGTGTATTCCAAACGGATTATTCTTCAGGGTGTACACTATAATAACCGCTCCAACAAAACGATATCTCAAAAACGTAATCCTTTGAATTTAAATTGTTTTAATAATACCCAAAATAATTTGGCGTTCGTGATTGGTGTCATCATAATGATGATTGAGTTTGATGATGAACTTTCAGCTTGAAATTATGGCTTTTGAATAGTATTTCCTTTAAATTCCGTTCTGAACCCCACAAGCAAGGTCATAAGATGAAATCCCGTTTTGTGTACCTTTCATGTAAGTAAAACAAGTTTTTAAAGAACTTTTCAATGATGTATCGATTGTTAAAATCCAATCATGTTTTTGTTTTCAAATTAAAACTTTGATTACTGTAATGACATCAATATTCAGTTTTGGTCTCCAATTATTGTGTGATGAGTTTCTAGGTTCAATTCTGTTTCATTTTTTAGTCGAAGAGTTTGAAGAAATTTTGGGACAGGCCACATTATTTTTAGCCGCGTTAACGGGTCACTTAAAGCCCATGGAAGTTGACTTTCAAAAAAGCGGATTATGGTAGGCGCGCATTGTTTTGGCACGTGCGCTCCGCTCCGATCAGATTGGGGGTCTACGGTTGTACATGATGTACATACATTATTATACGATGAGTCAATCAGAGCAAAACTTGTTTTACTCGTTACTAGTTTTAGACAAGCAGGGGTCTTATTAGGCTAGTTGCGATAACGTAACCCTCCTCCTGCCGGCCGTCGGGTGGAGAGTTACGTTATCGCAACTATTAATAGGCCTACAATTCGATCTTCACAATTGCATCCACATAAAAGTAGCTACTGTTGGATAAAATAATCAATCGGCAACTAGACGCCAAGTTTAAGTTTATTGTGGCAATTATTATCTAGTTTTCAGTAAACGCACTGGAAAACCGTCAACTAACTTGTGAAAGTCACTACAAAAAGATGTTTTGAGCTTACGCTCCCGATATCCCCTAGGTGATACGCAGTAGAAGCAGCAGAAGCAGAATAACATGCCTCTAATAAAAAGTCGGAAATTTTCCCTCTGCTCTGGTGTGGTGGAAAAAGGGGGAATGACGAACATTGTCATAAGTGAGATTTTATTGAATGTAAAATTAATGTTGATTTGAGTAAAACATGATTTCATGAAATTACCCCTTTTCCGTTTTTTTTTATATTTTATTCGTTAGCATTTGGTACCACGGGTTGATAAAGTTTCACTGTTTGCCTCACGGAAAAGCGCGCACTCAGTCTTGAAGCGCGCCCTCCCTTGGCAAGTAATGGACAGGTAAACAATGGCGGATGATTTTAAAAAGGTTCGTCGTCACTGATGATTTGATGTTTCAAAGGTAAGAAGATCATGACAACTAGCAGAAATTGCTTTGCGTAAATTCTAAAACGACCAGTGCTCGGTATTCTCGGTTATGAACAAACAAATGTAGTAACTACTCGTTATAAAATACTGTATAAAATAATGAGAGCGAGAGGCCAGGGGAGGCTAGCGTAGCCGTAGGCGTAGCGCAGCACACACACGTCCGTATACACGCACACACACATTCACCGTTCACTCACTAGTCACTGTCAATGTCATGACTGAGTTAGTGGTTGCAGTTACACACGTACCACCCTACTTTAGATCTTCCCATGCCATATAGTACCATAGACTTTGTTCACAAAATTCCTTGTGTTTTGTGGAGCACCCAGAATACCCCTATATATTGGGTGTTGGTAAAGTGCTATAAATTAATCTATTATTTATATTTATAAAGGTTTATCGGCAATTATTGCAAAATATCAAGAGAGGGCGCTGTTGAAACCACACAAAGATATAGGCGATGCGTGTGTGACAACATACACCGCATAGCAAACTGCCCCATCTGCCTACCCACAGCGCATTGCTGTTCTGAATCGCGATAATAAACCTTATGGGCTATGGAGTCCTTTTATTTTCCCTTTTTTGTTTTGTCCTTGGTCTATGTGTCTCCACATAAGGTGGTGAAAATTTAAAGTCCCTCCTTGTTAATATAAAATTTGAGTAGGAGCATGCATGCATGAGGGTCTGCATAGTTATAGCCCAGTCATGCCAGTGGCGGCAGTTTGTGCAGTAAGACAAGACAAGACAAATCACAGTCACAGTCTACAGATCACACAGCATTGAGTCATGTAGGCCTATAAACGTAACAGACACTTTTTTACTTGAGTTGATTGAATAGTTTTTTTGGTTGTTGTCTACAAAACACACTAGATTTGGAATAACGTAGAGGCCATCCATGATGCCCGCCCTGATCTGGGTTTAAATAAGGCCCTATTGTCTATAAATTGGTCATGTTCCAAATTATTTCTTTGCGTCTTTCTTTTAATATATTTCTTATTTTTACTTTCAGGCATGTGGTGATGAGACAAGGATTTTTAACAAAAATGTTAAAAATGAATTCCCCTCTCTCATGCAAGATCCAACAAGCCACTCAGCCAACAAGCAACAAGAAAAATCTCAGTATCGAGCATGCACCTATAAAATAACAATGTCCTACTCTTGTCATCTAGTGGAGCAATTCGCCCATGGTCATGTCTGTGAAGAATGGCTTATCTCAATGAATTTAATGTGAAGTGATTCTGAAGTTGGGCGTCAATGAATTTATGGCCATCAAAAATGAATTTAAAGACTGATTTAATAATCATCAGCAATTTATATTAATTTAATTTTTTTACTCAAGCTTCAATGACCCTTTGTTTCGTGATCAAATTGTAAATAAATTTTTAAAGTGATTCGTTTGATCGATTAAAAAACACACAACGCACAATGCAAAAACTTTCCTCGACATGGCGTCAACAAAAGCAAATTGGGTCCCGACAACAGGGAGGCCAGAATCTTGTCAAAAACTCCACAACCGCAGCAAGCAATCAGTCTGTTGCGACCAAAGTCTACCAACCGTGTACCAAGACTGTGAAGAGACTCGGACAACATGTCATACCAGTTGGTACAGGCTCGAGGAATGCTGGTCAACCAGTTGAAAAGTTTGACAGACGAGAAACTGATTTGAACAAACAGAGGGAGCAGACGATTGGCCAGAGTTATGAAAGGGCCCTGAGAAGATCACCCAGACTAAAGAATGAAAAGGAGAAAGAAAATGGTGTTGGCTCTACAGCATCCATTAGAAAGAAGTCTGCAGTGTCGGTAGAGGTAAGTTTTGTAGGATCCAAAAATCCTTGTGTGTATTTTCTTTCATCTTAAAATCTTTCCTTTTTTCTGTATAACGTACATTCACCACAAAGTGTAGATGTAAGGTCATTCATTTGTCTTCCAGAAAGAAAGACAAATTTTACTGTTGAAAAATAAATACTTTGCCACCAATGAACAAGATGCACATAAACCCAACAGCACCCCACACTATAATGACATCACTTTTTTTTTTATCTTTTTTTTTTTATTATTATTATATAAATCTCTGGCTTTCAGACAAAAATACCACACCATCTCATGCGATCACTGCATCATTGATGCACCAAACTGGTGTAATTAGTTTCAGAGTTAACATACAATTCTGACGTACGCGCACATTAGTGAAATTTGACACTTTTGTCTGAGATCCGGGTTCTTAGCTTCTATTTAAAGTATTAGTGCGGAATGCTATTGTGATGCTAAGAAATATGCGAGAAATAGGTCTATCTCCTGACTTTGATATAAGCTTTGAGCATTTTTCTTTTATCACCAGACACAAGATGTCAATCCTTCAGTCGTGACTCCACAACAGCCTCTCTTGAATACAGAGCCTCTTGGACTTTCCTTCAGTTCCACCGGTGACCTGGATGAGGACATACTGAAAGCAATGGAGGAAGCAGAAGCCAACTACTGCCATGAAAGTAAGAAGGCAACTGGTGCCCTGCCCCAAGCCAACGAAGGGCTTGAAGCTCCACATCCCGAACACAGAAAAGTTGTGACTGGCAGAACTACTGATGCCACATCGGAAGAATTCTTGTCTAACAACGACCAGTTTGATGAAAACTCTGAAGATTTGTTCACTGAAATTAAACCAGATAGATCAAAAGACGTTTTGATCAACATGAAGACTAACTCAACTACCTCTATTATGAAAACAACTCGTTTGCAATCAAATTGTCCACCAATGAATTCCTCAGAAATTAAACCAGATAGATCAAAAGACGTTTTGATCAACATGAAGACTAACTCAACTACCTCTATTATGAAAACAACTCGTTTGCAATCAAATTATCCACCAATGAATTCCTCAGAAATTAATTCTTCAAGATTAGACTTTCAGCTTATTGAAACAAAAAAAGCTGATGACTTGAAAAATCCTTTAAGCAGAACCAAAGAACGAAATAATCGTGCAACTCAAAGTGCAATATTAAGAGAATCTACAAATCTTTCCAACGCAGAGAGTGTGACAAAACCTCTGGAGATTGATACTTTGCGAAACGACCTTGCGCAAAAGTTCAATGACTTTTTAAATTGCCACAATGAGAAGGAGACATCACCTGCTGGCCAGGTGTACTGTGTGGACTCTCAATCACAATCCCCTCCAAGAAACCGACAAAAAGTTGAGCATCGCAAGCGAATAATGGCTCAGAAAAAAGGAAATAAAGGTAGCAAGACTGTAACAAACGCTACTGAAAGTACAGGTGAACTAAAAGCTGGTGATGTTGTCAGAACTCCTTTCAGTAAGTCTTTGGGTAATCACACAAATCATGATGACCCCAGGTCGGATGTGAGCCTTACCTCCCAAGCCACGGGGTCAACCACCCTTACTCAGCCTACAATAGACCCCTTACTCTTGACCTCATGGGGGCTGCCAGACCAAGTGCTTGCCCAGTACCATCGCTGTAACATCACCCACATGTTCCCCTGGCAGGCAGAGTGCCTTGCCCTTGGGAAGGTCCTGGATGGGGGCAACCTTGTCTACTCGGCTCCGACGAGTGCCGGAAAGACTCTGGTCGCTGAGCTATTGATCTTAAAGAGGGTGATGGAGACAAAGAAGAAGGCGCTTTTCATCCTGCCATTTGTGTCCGTCACGCGAGAGAAGATGTTTTATTTACAGGTACATGTAAGACACTGTCTATCTGTTCCCATGCAGGGCTTAAATATTTCATCTTTGAGAGTGCAAGGCCATTTTGTTTTGTGAATTCATCTTTTAAAGATCTCAAAGGATCTGAAATTGGCCCACAGCCACAAGACCTACAGCTCACTGATTTCAGAGTCGCTGTAAATTGTTTTTTTTACTGTGGTGTGGCTGGGGTTTTCTTTTGATTGTGGTGAGTCACGGGTCTGAATCCCACTCGGGCAGCCTGAAGGTATTTTTTTTTTTCTGTTACGAAACCAGGAAGAACATCTTATCACACATACACCTGGAATTACACGCATGCCATGGCCTCCATTGCCCATGGTCTTGGCCTTGGTGCCCCTTCAAAAGTTTCCCATTGACTTTCAAATGGAAGTGCCCTGAAAAAGTTGAAAAGATGAAAATGGACTTGCCTTTTTCAATTATGAAATGTCAGGCCTGCATTGCTGTACGACTACATGTATGGCATGTACATGTATTGGTAAAATTAAAAGTATTTAGCGACTTTTTGATTTGTTGTTTATTTGTTGTCAATTGCAGACTATGTTCCAGGATGCAGGAATACGAGTCGGGGGATACATGGGAAGTGAAGCCCCAGCTGGAGGCTTTAAGAATGTCGACATTGCCGTCTGTACCATTGAGAAAGCCAACAGCCTGGTAAATAGACTGATGGAGGAGAAAAAACTGGATCAACTTGGTAAGAATATATATATACCTGGCAAGTAGATACACACATGGTGTTTACGCAAACCCAATATATAACTTGGTAAGAGTTATGGGCCCAATTTAGCAGAGCTGCGTTAGAGCAAAATAAGTAGCCAGGCAAAACAAAATTACGCTTACTAGGATAGGGTTACCAGCCAAAACACAGGCACAAACTGTGACTATCCTGCTTAGTTTTGCTTAGCAGAAAACTGTTGAGTAATATTTTCTGCTGAAGCAGCTCTATAACATTGGTTACATGGAATTATGAACTCTCACCCATTTACTGCACATGCGCGGGCACCCTGCATACACAGATAAAATACAGAGGGAGGGTGATGCGCACATAAAGTAACTGGACGAGAGTTTATAATTCCATGTACAGCCACAGGCCTGCTTTGATCATGAGGACTTGGTCCCTTGTAAAGCCCGGTTCATACTTCCCTCAGAATGCGAATACGATACGATAAGAATTTCGTTGTCACAAATTCGCAAGGAACAAGTTGTGTCAGTTGACTTTTGCTCAAACTCCTGCGAAACATTCGCTGTGAAAAAAGCCATATGACGTCAAAATTCGTGTCGCGTTCACAGGAAGTATAAACCGGGCTTTAGGCAAGAAAGGAAATAGTTATAAAAAAAATACAGATTATCAAACAAATTGAAAAATAAAAAGACCTACATACAAAACAGCCTATTTTTTGTGACTTAACCTCTCCTCAGGTATCATAGTAGTTGATGAGCTTCACATGGTCGGAGACACACACAGGGGTTACCTTCTGGAATTGCTACTCACCAAAGTACGCTTCATGTCTCGGAAGTCACTCGGCAAGACAACTCAGATGGGCAACTCGGAGGGGTAAGACAAAACAATGTACTACCTTTTGAGTTTTATAATAATAATAATAATACTAATAGTTCTTATGTAGCGCTCATATCCGTCACTCAGTGATTCTCAAGGCGCTTCAACATACAGTATTGTTCCTGCAATCTTGACACGATTATTTTAGCAGAATTGCCAGAATAATTTTTCTTTGAAAGTACTTAACACAAAGCCAAGAGAACAAAGAGTCTGTTTAAAGCACTGGGATTTGTTGTGGCTCTCATGAGAAAGTACCATATTCGTGCACCAGCAACAGCAAAATCTTGTCTGTGCATTCTTAAGCTTGGTTCATACTTCCTGCGAATGCGATATGAATTTTGATGTCACAATTCTCAGCAAGTTATTTCAAAAGAATAGAGATGCGTCAACACCTGCGAAACATTTACAGTATGTGTACAGTATGTGACGACTTCAAAAGTTGCTTCCCATTGGCGTTCTCAGGAAGTATGAACCAGGCTTTGGTCCATTTTTTTCTTCTTCAAAACACAAAGTCATTTTTTAATATCTTTTCAGTCCTTCAAGTGAAGTGTCACAAAACGCCGTCCAGCTCATCGGAATGAGCGCTACCCTTCCCAACCTCGACCACCTTGCAAGATGGATGGATGCCGATCTCTACCGAACCGATTTCCGCCCCGTCCCCCTCACCCAGACCCTCAAGGCAGGCAAGACGCTCTACGACGCCTCTTTGAGTAAGCTGCGCGACCTCAACCCTGCGCACAACATCCCCGGTGATGAGGATCAGATCTTACTCTTGTGTCTGGAGACGCTCGCCATCGGGTGCTCCGTCCTCATATTCTGCCCCACGAAGAACTGGTGTGAGAAGCTCTGTGAGAACATGGCCCGAGAGATTGCTAGGCTAACCGGGAGGCTGCCTAATTCTAAAAAAGGTAATAGAAAACATGTTCATTCCCTTTCTCTGTGCTCTTGCCAATGATCTTGGACAGTACGCTAGGCTTAAAGAGCTGGAAACACTAACCAACAATAACAACAACATTTATAAACAAACCAAACCATTAAAACAGTTGGGAAAATAGTATCATCTGTTGCAAGCTGCTTACTCAACCAAAAATACCTATGGTATAAATGCAAACAAATAGTTAGTGGCCTGACATTTTGACCCTAGCAGAGTCTTTCTCAAAGGTTATAAAATGCTATTCTCTTTTTGTAGCATTTATTCTTGTTTTGGGGCGAACTTGCTTTAACAAATTATTAACAAATAAAACAAACGACTTTGTCTTATAAACCCATGCCTCAATTTCACATTCAAACTTTCTTCTCATATTTATACAGAGGCCAGTATCTCTGTCAATCTCAATGTGCAATCTCTTCAAGACGTCACTGAGCAACTCAAGAGGACTCCTGTGGGTTTAGATCCGGTGTTGAGCAGAACGGTTCCATGCGGTGTTGCCTACCATCATGCTGGTAAGTTTTCTTTCAGAAGCGTAACTCTCAAATGATGCAATAAAGTTACGATGATATACAGAAGGCTAGGCTTATCTTTTAAGATGCCAAAACAATCTCAAAGCTCACCACTTCTAAGACAACTACAGCTGCTCCCTATAGCCCAATGAATTGAGTCCATACCTACATATCATTAAATCAAAGTGCTCCAGATCATAGAGAAAGAACACCAAGTCATGACCGTGTCCCATGCCCTCGACCCAGGCGGACAAGGGCCCAGCCTGCCCTACCGGTCATGCTTCAATAACAGACTGCGCCTCCTGGGCAGGCTCGTGGGGGCAGAGCCCCGCTGGCCCCCACGAGCCCCGCTGGCCCCCACGAGCCCCGCTGGCCCCCACGAGCACTCTACAACGAAGGCCTCATGTCCAGATTATCTCTTGTGAGAGAGCTTTTTCTACTGCTGTCTCACCCCTATGAAACAGTCTTATATAAACGATCTTATATAAGCCAAGCTATATAAACCAAGTTATTATTATTATTATTATTAATATTTTTGTTATATTATGACACATGGACTCTACTCAGAGCCTACAAGTGACTTTATTTTTAAAAACCCCTAAAAACCATTCTCCTCCAGGTTTGAGCTTTGATGAGAGGGACATCCTGGAGGGCGCTTTCCGTCAGGGTGCGGTCAAGATCCTCGTGGCCACTTCCACTCTCTCCTCAGGGGTGAACCTTCCTGCTCGGAGGGTGATTATCCGAAGTGTGATGTTCAACAGGAGAGTGTTGGATCCCCTCGTCTACAGGCAGATGGCAGGCAGGGCTGGGAGGAAAGGTGTTGACACTGAAGGTAAAAATCATTGATTCTTTTGAAAACATTGTTCTGTGATTTTTTTCTCTCAAAAACTTGCCGACTAATAAAGCTGAAACTTTTACAGTTAAATTATATTACATACATCTTCATTGACAGTGAGTGGGGGTTCATCATGGTCAAAAAACTACAAAAGGTATCAAAACCCTTTAATCGAATTTAGAAATTTATTTACAAAGTAATTGGAAAGATAGATAAGACACAGAAAGATAACTGACTAATCTTCTTTTTGTTGTAAAGGGGAAAGTATCTTGATCTGCAAGCCAAATGAACGAGACAAGGCAGCTAAGTTAATGCAAGCTGTTTTACCACCGGTACAAAGCTGTCTGAAGAAACCAGGACAGGACTTGAGCAACTCTATGAAGCGGGCTATACTAGAGGTATATAGTATATATGTAGAATTGAAACTTTGATCACACAGTGGCAGCGGTCTAAGCTGCTTAGGGGTGCACCCTTTGTTAAAGGAGAAAACAGAGTGAAAAGCTTATTATTCTTTGTAGATCCTCAAAATATTCTATACTAGACAGATTTGAGAACCCAAGAGAAGGGGTACAGTGTATTAACGTTGCCTAATTGTGACCTGGAGGGTTGTTGACTTCCAACTTGAGGTATCTTGGACGATTAGAGATCACCTCCTACATTGGGTGTACTTATCTGGCTGCAGGGAGACTCAACAACACACCCTTCCTACTGGCCAATGGACCATTCCGGCTACCCACTAAGCTCAGCCCACCGGGCACGTGAGCAAGACACGTGTACGAGCACTCCTAATGACATTCTGCACGATTCTGCCGCGCGTGCCAAATATACGCGCACGCATGACCGAGTTTGTCCAACCACAATCATTGCTGTGATTGGTCAAATGGTTGAACGCGCACAGTTTGATTGACAGGCCAGATCGATCCATAAAGCATCTACCCATTACATTCCTCTTATATCAGGTTATTGCCAGCGGGGCGGCTTCTACCCCTGAAGATGTCTCAAACTATGCTGGGTGTACCTTACTGGCTGCAGGGTTGACCTCCGACCCTTCAGTCAATGTCAATCAAGAAGACAAGAGTAGCACCGCAACCGCCATTCAGAAATGCACCAAGTTTCTACAGGAGCAAGAGTTCATCATTCTCCAGAAAGTTCCAGCGGGAGGTAACATGTTCCTTGTGTTTAAAACTTGGATATGGATATCTTTTCTAATCTGTAAGCCATCTTTGTTATGTACTCTGTAAACAACAGTGATATAGTTATTTGATTTGGTTTTACCCTTCCCTTACACCTGCGTGTGTACACGTATAAGCACTTTACTGAATGTTGTGTCGATGATCCCTTCTATTTTAAAGATGGATCAAAAGGAGCATCTATTTCACTCTTATTCTCCTTAGATCTTTTGACATTTCTAAAGGTTTGCAGTTTGGCGTCACCTTGTAAAAGCATAAATCATTTGAAGTGGATTGCCCCAAAATATTTGCATTTTTTGGAGCATTTTGTTCATTTGAAAGTGAACAAAAGACTTCCTGATGTGAACAAACTGCCCTGCTGAATTATTGCTGTTAACTAAACTTTATTTCCGACTGGTTTTGTAGATGAATCCCAAGAGGTCTTCCGACCCACCCAGCTCGGGAGTGCCACCCTAGCCTCGGCTCTCTCTCCTGATGAGGCTCTCGTCGTGTTTTCTGAGCTTCAGAGAGCCAGGAAAAACTTTGTCCTGGAGAACGATCTGCATCTACTCTATCAGGTACAGATTTATACCGGGTAAATGAATTCAGTTCACTGAAAGATTTACAGGAATAATTCTCTGGGGTTTTCTTCCCACTTCTAAAACTGAAACTTCCTTCCTTGTCTTCTCTCTATTGGGTTCTTGAATAGTACAGTGATTAAGTTAGCTTGTCTGAGAGATATTGGCTTCACAACCAGAATAAATGAAATTAAATTAGATATACAATTTAATACTCTAACACAATGGCCTGCTTGAGGAAAATATTGGGGGGTCACCAGAAGGGACAGACTTCGCTACACAAGAGTACGTGAACTTCTTCACTACTACAAAGATCTTCTGACTTCAATTAGGAAAACAAAACTATTGTGGACATGTGAACAGAATGGGCAGTGGCCGATACCCCAAATTCTTCTAGAAGGCCACATTGCAGGAAACAAACCCAGAGGAAATACAGGAAAACGATTGCTGGAAGATATCAAGCACTTCTGTGAAGAAGCTGACATACCATCTGTGGCAGCAACAGGACACCTAGCAAGGAACAGAGACCTATGGAGACTCTTAGTTGGGAAGCCATCTCCGGGATCTACCTCGGCTATGATGATGAATACTTAAACACGTCTAATAGTATAAAGCAAAGCAGTTTATTGAGGACAAGATTTGTACACAACATGACTTGTTGACAATTTTCTCTTCTTCTTACTGTTTTCTAGGTGACCCCAATCTATGACCAGGGTTTCCAACCGGACTGGTACGAGTTCATGTGCACCTGGGAGAATCTTTCCTCGGACAAACGTCGCGTTGCTGAGCTTGTCGGCGTCGAGGAGCGATTCTTGATCCGCGCCGCCCAGGGCACGGTGTCGACTCATAGCGCCAAGCAGCAACATGCCATGGCAGTGCACAAGCGTTTCTACACCACGTTGATCTTGAATGACTTGGTGAGGGAGATGCCGGTTGTTGCTGCAGCAAGGAAGTACGGATGTGCAAGGGGGCAGCTTCAAAGCCTGCAGCAGTCAGCAGCAACATTTGCAGGTACGGCAAGGTTTTAGCCAGGATTTTGTAAAAGGGTGTACAAATTTGCTGGAAATTGGTCGTTCAAATTTGTCACTTACAATACATTAACATTTTAAATTACAGATAAAATCTGTTGTTTAAAAGATCAAAATTATCAATTCGCTGACTCATGACTAAGGTCATTAGTGTATGGAGGTCATGAAATTGCTTTTGTTTATTTTGGAGTTTATTGTTCAAGTGTGGTCTTAAAAATATTTGTTTTGCAAAAAGAAACATTCATGTTCCAAGTAAAAAATTGATTTGATGATTAAGGGTTTTTTTTTCTTCAAATTTATACACATTTTTTTTATATAGTGACCATTTGATCAAACGAGCGTGAAATTTACCTTGTAGCACCGAGGAGAAAAATTTATTGTATGGCGACCCACACATCCGTTTAATTTTTTTACTTCCAGGCATGGTGACAGTGTTCTGCAATAAGCTTGGCTGGACCAATCTAGAGCTTCTCCTAGCTCAGTACCAGAGTAGACTGACCTTTGGCGTCCAGCGTGAGCTCTGTGATCTGGTCAGGCTATCCCTGCTCAATGCTTTCCGTGCCAGGTTGCTGTACGGCAGTGGGTTTGCATCGGTCGCTGCTGTAGCTGCAGCTAAACCTTCGGATATAGAAAGTGTTCTGCGTAAAGCCGTGCCTTTTAGAAGGTAGGATATTTCTAGAATGGGTTATCAAACACATTTAAAGGCAGTGTACACTATTGGTAATTACTCGAAATAATTGTTAGTATAAAAACTTACTTGGTAACAAGCAATGGTGAGCTGTTGATAGTATAAAAACAATGTGATAAACGGCTCCCTCTTAAGTAGTTTTCGAGAAAGAAGTAATTTTCCACGAATTTGATTTCGAGACCTCAGAATTAGATTTTGAGGTCCCGAAATTAAGCATCTGAAAGCACACAACTTTGTGTGTCAAGGGTGTTTTTTCTTCCACAACCAATTGAGTTCAAATTTTCACAGGTTTGTTATTTTATGCCTATGTTGAAATACACCAAATGAGAAGACTTGTCTTTGACAATTACCAATGGTGTCCAATGTGTTTAAAGGGTTTTGATAGTTTTTGGCCATGACATGAATCCGTATTCACTGTGAATGAAGATGTATGTAATATAATTTACCTGTAGAATTTTTAGCTTCATTAGTCGTTAAGTTTTGAGAACAAAATTAAAAGCACAGAGCAATGGACTCTGGAGAGTCTGGTAAATCTGTTGTACATGCTATAAATTAATTTTCAACTCATTGAGACAAAAATTATTTTCGTGAAATTTTTGTACTCGCTTCTCAAAAACAACAGCCCCTCAGCAAGTATTAGTTTAAGAGAAGCTTTCTACTACCATTATCTTTAAACCGTGTAAGTTTAATGTATATCTGTAGACATTTTTATTTGTGTCTTCCAAAAATACCCAAACCGTAATTTGTTTAATACTATCAGCTTTGGTTTTTGTTGTTTTGTAGCTATTTTTTGTTTTAGGAGGTTTTTTTTATCAGCAGAGTCTCAATTCCCCACAAACTACTCAGCATTTTATTTCTATTAGTTTGAATATTTGTTTGAATCTCAAATTCAAAAACCTTTTTTGTCATTGACCCCGCGCTGAATAATTGATTGATTATGTTAATAAATAATGTTGATAATTTTTACATCAACTGTTACAAACACAAGATTTACGATTCACTTATGACCCAACGTTTTCCTTTCCTCCAAAATTGTCACCCAACAGTTCAAGGAAAGCAATTGATGAGAAGCAGTTTGAGGTCGATGAGAGAAAGAGATCCCGTTGTATTTGGGCCACAGGACGCAAAGGACTGACTGAACATCAAGCAGCTGTGATGATCGTTCAGGAAGCTAAGGGTCTCCTCAAGGCAGATCTAGGAGCTCTTGGAGTCGAGTGGAAGCCTAAAGAGTCCCAAGATGGAGAGGATGATGCTGTCCAAGGACCTTGCAATGATGTCCTGCCTCTGAGAGGTTCAAGACCATCTGCCTCAAACCCCTTGAGACTAAACCCTGGCGAAGGCATCCATTACCAACATTCAATGGACAGGACTGGTATAACACCTTCAGGGTCTGATGCTGATCAGACTCGGAAAGACTCGAATCCATCCTCTTCAAAATCTGGTGATGATGTTGACAAGCCTCGGGGTGGTTCAAGACCATCTGCCCCAAACCCCTTGAGACTTGACCCTGGCGAAAACATCCATCGCCAACATTCAACGGACAGAACTAGTATTAGATCTTCAGGGTCTGATGCTGATCAGACTCGGAAAGACTCGAATCCATCCTCTTCAAAATCTGGTGATGATGTTGACAAGCCTCGGGGTGTTTCAAGACCATCTGCCCCAAACCCCTTGAGACTTGACCCTGGCGAAAACATCCATCGCCAACACTCAACGGACAGAACTAGTATTAGATCTTCAGGATCTGATGCTGATCAGACTCGGAAAGATTCAAGTCTATCCACCACGTCCAAACTGCAGACTATAAACAGTAATCACAGCTTTCAACAACAGGCCTCAACAAATGGTATTCAAACCACTTTGGGTACAGGGAAATCAATCTCCAGTGGTCTGCAAAGTTTTGTTAGAAGACCTTGTTGTGAAGCACTTCAGCATAATGAGTCATCGAAGGACTCACCATCAAGCGCCCTGGAGGAAAGTTCCAGACATGAAAACGAAGCGCAGGGCAAAACTCCCTCAAACACAAGCAGTACAATGAACAGGAAATTGGCAAGGGACGTCCAACTAGGTGCAACTTCAAGGGCTTCTGGTAGTGGCGAGAGAAATCAGCTTCAATCCAGAGGTCTATCAGCTGAAACAGTGCCTGTTAGTCTCCAATCTCATGCTAGTCACACAAATATTACAGATGCCACATCCAAATCATCTAAGGTCAGAACTGGGAAGGATAACATGCCAACTCCCACTTGTACTCTTCAACCAACTACAAGAAATAGCTCCAGTTCAGATACCTTGCCATTCAGTAGTCTAAAAAATGTGGGATCTTCCGAGTGTAATATGCAATGTGGGAACAAAATTTCAAAGACAAGTACTAGTGCATTATCTGAGGATAAGAACGAAAGCCTGTTGAGGAGTACAGAGAGTACTGTAGTGTCTGGAGGCAACAGTGGAGCAATGTCTGGTGTGGAAACAAGAGCGAAGGGAAGGGCTAGGAGTATTACCATTAAAGCAGTCGTCCATGTAGATTCATCAGGAATGACTGCCGGTCCAAACTTTGAAACCGACGACAAAGCCATACCGGACAGAAGGAATACATTTCAAGAACTACCAGTTAAGAAGTCTATTTCAAAATCAAAACACCTAGACTGTCTTTCCATCGTTTCTATTGGTTCACAGTCTCCCAATCAAATGCTGAAGCCAGCCTCTGTAGTTGGCAGAAATCCAAATCCAGCATCAGATGGATTCGCACAAGAGAAACAAACGCCGGCAGCAGCCAAGAACAATAAAAATTTGGTTGGGCAAGATACGTCCCCAGAGTTATTCTCTCTCCCAAACAGTCCCTCCCAAGACAAAAAAGAGGCCACCAAAGATAACAACTCTTCTTCAAAAGAGAGCCAGCCAATCTCTCCAGACTTCTCCCCTCTCAATACGCAAATGTTGTTGTTCTTAGAGCAGCAGGAACTTGCCAACTGTAAGAAAAAGTCACCAACTTCGCCGGACTGTGTTCCTGTTCCTGAAAAACAAGAACCGTCTGTAAGTAGCAAAGCTTTGAACAAGTCCCCTTCAGGTTCTTTGCTGGAGAAGTCGTTAGAAGGGGCTTCAGAGGAATCACTTGCCTTTTCTCCTCTTGATCCAGAGGTGTTGAAGCTTATGGACAAATACCAAGAGGAGGAGACAAAGAATGTACCTGTACCAAAAATGGAGACTTTGACTCATTCCTCAGCTCCTCAGTCTTCCCCTTCCTACTCCCCCCTGAGTTCTCAAGCCTTGCTCTTCGATGACAGTACAACCAGTGAGCTTGATCCTTCGCAAGCAACATGCGAAGAGCTTTTTCCCGCCTCCTTCATGTCAACATTTCCAACGCTGGATTCTCAGAGCTTAAAACTCGTTGATGGACCATTCTCTTCAAGGAATGACCTGGCTGCGAAGTATGCCTCGCCAGCTTTGAAGACTCCAGAGGAAGGGAGAGTAGTAAAGAGGGTCTCTGTTAAGGGCTCTCACAGGAGGAGCTCCTCAACGGGCCGGTCGAGTTCCAACAAAAAACAGAAGCTCGTGGTAACCTTCTGCCAATCAGAATCACCATACTCTGAATTTTTCCAAGATGAAGACATGATTCTTGATCTTGCGGAGACATTAGAGTGCTCATTTGTCATTGATCGGACAGAACCCTTTGCAGACAGAGTGACTCAAAATCTTGCTGCTCACAGCTTGTATAGTGTTGATGAGCAGACTCTTCACCAAATTTCTTGTAATAGCAAGATCAGCCAGAATAGAAAACGAAGAAGCATTCAGAGAGGTTCTAACGTCGAGGTGTCTAATGGTGCTGGAAATAGTCTTGCCAATTACCAAGACAAAGTAGAGCCTTACCCTTATTCGCATCTTGAAGAGGACCTTGCTCTGGCTGCAGAATGGAGTGACTTCTTCTCACCCGATAAAAGCCAACAAGTTCAGAGCTCTCGCCCGAAATCCAACCTTAATGATGATGAAGGGGTAACTTCACAAAGTGCCAAAAAGTCTACCTCAAACCAAAAGGATGAAAAAGAAAAATTACCATCCACGAAATTCCAAACTGAACCTGAAATGGTTCCTGTTATTCCGAGCGGATCTGAAATTCACAGCAATGGTGTTCCTGGGAATTCGTCACGTTCCTCTGCCAAAATGAGAGCGTTTGAAAGAACTGAACAAAAAACATCGGAGATGGAATCAGAGAGAGTGAAACAAGTTTCAGCAAAGGACATTGGAGATAAAAACTTATCTGATCAGCTTAGTCCAGGTACAGTGGCTATGCTGGACTTGTTTGCCGGGGATTCCTTCTCTCAATTCTCTTCCCCATTTTCCAAAGCAGTTTCTAATCCCACCCCTGCAACCAAAAATAACAATAAGAACAACACCAGAGGTGTTAAGTTAATAGACCATCGTAAGATGGATGAAACCAAAAGAGAACAAAGAAAAAGAAGAAGCGGAGATGGCATTACTGAGGTTATCCAAGACAAACTCCCAACCAAGAAGCCATGTCAGGGAAGACGTCGACCATCTGACAGTGAAACAGACCTTGAAACCCAAGATACAAGAAGGAAAAGCGAAGGAGATGCAATCCCGCCGACTCCACCCAAAGATAAAGCCAACACACCGAAGCTTCTCAAAGGAACCCCCAAACAGAAACACGTTTTAGAGACGGACACTCCGCGATCTCTACGTCTCAAACAGAGATCGACCACTAAACAGACACAGGCTTCAAAACAAAGAAACACTGCAAGGAAATCTAATACTCCTTTACAAAGAACAAGAAAGTCTCCCCGATCTAAGAAGAACTTCTTAAAGTTTGTTGAAACACCTGTCATCCCTTTGAATCATATTTCATCGCCTGCGACCACGCCTCAAATCTTCTCACCTGATGTGGATTTAAACGATGCCCAAGGTGCTTCTCAGCTGTACCTCCATCTTGACTCTGAGAGCAGTTTTGAAATTGAACCTCCGACCCCACAAGTGAGAAAGCCAGGTCGTACAAAACATCTCCAATCTCTCTCGAGCCCGTCATCTCCCAGGAGTAAACTTCCTCCCACTCCACTCCGAGTCTCCTCATCTCAGTTCTCAAGCACACAGGGAACCTTCACTGTCATCGATGTGTGCTCAAGCAAAGAGCTCTTCCAGACTTTCTTAAAGGAGTGGCGTAACAAGACGAGGTACTCGCTGTCGGTGGCTTGTGAGAAATACATCCCTCCAGTTGAAGGTGGGGGAATCGGAGGAAATATAAGAAAAGGTGAGCCAAAGAGCAACATCCTGAGAGTTGTACACAATAAAAGTAACATTTGGAAGTGTAATTTCAAAAGGGTGTTGAGTATATTTATAAGGGTGGGGGAGTATATGAGATATTGCCAAAAATGCAGTGGTATGTTTATTTGCTATCACGTGACTAGACAATCCTCTAATCAAAAATGGCAAGAATCTGCTTGCCAAAAACAAATATTAATATTTTGTGCATTTTTGGAAAAGTTAAGATATTTAAAAATAGTTTAACTTTGTTGACTGTACTTTGTGTGCAGCTATTTTCTCTGGTAATGGGAATTTCTATGAGGAAAATGTAAACTTGTATTGAAACCTTGCAAAAGGCACCACATCAAAGCATGGGCTACCACAGCAATTGTTGTAGGTGCCATTAGTTAATTTGAGGCCTGGATTGTTCAACAATATTATTTTTTTTAAAGTTCAAGACTAGTCTCCAAGTCATAATGATTATTTTAAAAATTTGTTCTTTCTCTGGTAGCTGTATCGAAGCCCAAGATGTCCGAGGTAGATGGTTTCCAGGTTGGTGATGAAGGGTTGCTAGTGATTGGTCTATCTGTATGCTGGGAGGACAAAGACGCTTACTTCATATCACTCCAGAAGGATGTCAAGGACGGTAAGTGCTCACAATACGGAAGGATTTCTAACAATAATATTAAAATATTAATAATAAGCAAGAATTTAGTGTTTGTAGAAACCAACACCGGGAGTTTGGCCATCGTTGGGTCAGTGTTTGAATCAATGAAAAAAGTGCCGTTATAGATCGTCAAAATGCAAAGAAATCAAAATGAAAATGTATTCTTGATGTGTTATATGGTAAAGCATCAAAATAAGAACATTTCAACCAACACGCCATTAAATAGCGCCTTTTCAAAGCATTTTACAGGACAAAATACTGAGCACTTTTGATACGCACTAGGGGTGTTATGAATTGGTCTTTGAAAAGCGTTTGTAACCGTTTGTTGTAAAATGCATATGGTTAGAAAGATGATTTAAAAGACGAATACAATGATCCACCCTAATTTGCCTCGAAATTGCGTGGTTTTCCTTTTACTTTGCGAACTAACACGGTCGGCCATTTATGGGAGTAAAAAATTTGACAAATTTGACTCCCATAAATGGCCGACCGTGTTAGTCGACGAGGTAAAAGGAAATCCACGCAATTTCGAGGGGTATTTGTGTGGATGATTATATTGTACTTTTAAAATATCTTTCTAATCATATGCATTTTATAACAAACGGTTACAAACGCTTATTTAAAGACCAAATCGACCGATCCAAGGCAACGTGTTCCTTTAAATATTAAAGAACCTAGTATTATTAATACAAGTACAAGGTGTAATGTCTGATTTTCTTCCTCCATGATTTAATCAACCGTCACACACTCCCGTTTTCCACAGTTGACCCTGATGATAGTCTAGCCCAGCCTCCCTTGGACCCATCCTTAACGATTCAAGACCGTCTACAAGCAGTAAAGACCAAGCTGGAACAGGTGTTTGTAGAGCGTAGAGGTGGAGGGACTGATCAAGTCTACCAGCTGGCATTCGACTGTAAAGAACACGTAAGGGCTGATTTTATCATAATGTACTCTGGGCCCAATTTCATAGCGCTGCTTAGCGACCGATTTTGTGCTCACTGAGCAATTTCTATTTCATAGCGCTGCTATAACCGTAAGCACACGAAAAGGCATGCTAACCTTCCGGTGCTTACCGCACGAAAATAAATGACGACAAAATGCAAATCCACGATAAACACGCAATATGGCTGCCCATTTTTCTGCTAACCTGTGAAGTACGCTAAGGCTTAAGCAAATTTTTCTGCTACAGTAAGCACGCAAATTTGCTTACCGTTAAGCAGCGCTATGAAATTGGGCCCTGATCGGTGTTGTAACCCTGGTGGGGATGGGCGGTGCTGGGCGAGCAGCCTGTCCAGAACTAACATTTTTCACCCAGCACTCTGAGCAAAATACACTGTGCTGCCCAGCGCAAAGTTCCCCCAGATTGGGACTTCAGCAATGATGGCCCCATACACGTATGTAAACATGAATAATGTTGTGGAACTGCCTGCCCTTGGTGGACTAAATTGGATTTAGAGCCCACCACTGAAATTGGTCTAGCTGCAACACTGCATCTGATCATGTAGTTTTAGATATCAAATATTAAAGCACAAGGGAAGCTGACTTGGTACAAAATTTCCTATCTCTAGACAATTGTTTTTTGTTCAACCCCATATATGTATTTTTTGTTCTGTTTTATAAACCCCCTTGCTCAGGTCTTGCGGCTTTTGTTCTATCTTACTCCAAGAAAAAAATAAGCATCAAGCAAAATTCCAACTCACTTTCTGATGACTAAAGCCCGGTTCATACTTCCTGCGAATGCGAATCAAATTTTGACATCACAGGGCTGCTGTTTCAGTGAATGACAAATTTGTTGCGAATTTGTGACGTCAAAATTCGTTTCGCATTTGCAGGAAATATGAGCTGGGCTTAAAGACACTGGACACTATTGGTAATTGTCAAAGACCAGTCTTCTTATTTGGTGTATCTCAACAGATGCATAAAATAAACCTGTGAAAATTTGAGCTTGATTGGTCGTCTGAATTGCGAGATAACTATGAAAAAAAAAAACACCCTTGTCACACAAAGTTGTGTGCTTTCAGATGCTTGATTTCGATACCTCAAATTCTAAACTTGAGGTCTCGAAATCAAATTTGTGTAAAATTACTTCTTTCTCGAAAACTACATCACCTCAGAGGGAGCCGTTTCCCACAATGTTTTTACTCCCAACCTCTCCCCCATGACTCGTTACCAAGTAAGGTTTTATGCTAATAATTATTTTGACTAATTACCAATAGTGTCCACTGCCTTTAAGTAAATGGTGAATTTAACAATTGGTAGTCCGATTCCCTTCAACAATTTTTGTTTTGCTTTATATTTTGTGTGTGCGACAGTACAAAGTCCTGAGCCGTGGTTGCGGTGTGACCTTACGAGGCCATCTAGCTGACCCCAAGGTTGCTCATTGGCTGATTGACCCCGGGTCAAAGGAGAGGAATCTGCATGGGATGGTCACTCACTACGTGCCACATGAAGCATCACTGTTAGAAGGTATTCACCATATTGTCTGACTATTTTCGGCCTTTCCATTGCAAAACAGCCCAACTGGAAATATTACATTTGAAAAGCATACATAGATAGTCTGTTTTGCCCCATAAATCGGGGCGAAAGTTTAAAAGAGGCCAAGATAGGAACATGTTATGTTTAGTTTTTCTTTATTCAAGTCCAGCTTTATTGATCAAATTCACCTGACGTCATCATCAGAATAATCTTGGATGCGCCATTTTGGTGGTCAATGGTACTGTGTGTTTTTTCGGTGAAGTACGCATTTTAGGCGACTACATAAACCTATTGACCACCAAAATGGTGAGCGTGGCACGGTCGTCGCGTGTGCAAGGTGTCAATAGTCAGTTTGTCTTTATTCAACCCCAAAATTGTGAATTAAAGTAAAGATATAAATCTTGTATCTGTTTGCAGGTATAACTGGAGGAGTAGGTATCAGCAGCTTGGGTCTGTTTGCTCAAGAGCGGGGTACCGGGCGTATCCGAGCAGCCACAGAGTCTGTTCTGGTTCTAAGCTTAATGGATAACCTGGAGACCACGCTGAAGGAAGACGGACTCTATAAAGCATTCTCAGAGGTAAGTTGACCTGGGCCTAATTTCGTAGCGCTGCTTAACAGTGAGCAAAATTTCTTGCTTACTGTAGCAGAAAAATTAGCTACATGTAGGTTAGGAAAAAATTAAGGCCATGTTTTTTTGGTCTGTGGTAGCTGATTTATAGTCAACAGTATCCAGAAAGCTACCATAAAAAACACATGTGAAAGTTCCAGCTGAATACAGTGTCTACTTGTTGAGAAAACATGAAAAAACTGCCACAGTAATAACACAGAATGTCAAATCCGACCTAGTTTTAGTGAGGTGACAGTAGTTTACCAACTGCATCTTTGGCCCAGCACTCCCTTATTGACACCAACCCACAGAAATCTGACAAATGTTCTCCTGAGATTCAAATGATTTTGGGTGAAAAATTATCCAGACGACAGTTTGAAGGGAATCAATCCGTTCTCAAAATAGCTTATAATTTCAACAACTGTAGTGCCTCTTGCAAAGAAGGTTTTCACCAATTTATAACCATACCTTTCATGAACATTATGCACTTTTGAGCTTTTCTGTAAAGGGCCTGTTCCTAAAACTTTAATAATGTGCACAACATCGGTAAGATTGAAAATACAAAGTTCACTGATTTGCACATCTGTGAACATTCATAATTTCTCTTATACCAATGTACATGTAGTGTGTGACCTTAAACCCTTTTCTTCCCCCGCTATTTGATTAGGTTGAGATGCCATGTATGGGAGTCTTGGCTCGTATGGAGCTGACTGGGTTTGGATTCAGCCCAGAGGAGTGTGAGACTCAGAAGGCTGTCATGCAGGCTAAGCTGGCAGCGTTAGAGGAACAAGCATACCAGATGGCTGGCCATGGATTCTCTCTAACGTCACCGGAAGATGTCGCTCAGGTATATTATAATTATTAGCTTTTATATAGCGCTTTAGCTACAAGCATTTCAAAGCACATTATCGTTGTTATTTCCAGACAGGTTTTTGAATTGTAAAACCCATTTATGCAATCTTTCTTGACTTTAGGGGAAGCTGCAGACTGGTACAAAAATTACTGCAAACCTTGACTATTAAAAATGCATTTTGCATTCGAGGGAAGTATGAAACGGGTACTAATTCAATGTCTCTTCTTGCTTTAAATCTCAAGGTCCTGTTCGTTGAGCTTCAACTGCCCCCAAACGGCGACCCCTCTCTCGACACCACCACAACAGTCCGTAAGACACTCGGCACTCGAGGAGGCAGAGCCCGCCTCCCAAAGCACTTCAGCACTGCTAAGGACTCCCTGGAGAAACTCCGCCCGTTTCATCCCCTTCCCGGGCTGATCCTGGAATGGAGACGCATCTCGGCGGCTGTCACTAAGGTCGTGTTTCCCCTGATGAAGGAGAGGAAGGCGGATGGGAGAGTTGGAGGGGAGAGGATCTACGCTACATGTCAGACGCACACAGCAACAGGTAAATATTGTCAAAGTAGTACTTTGATGTACATGTAGAAAATGTGTGCCATGTTTTTTTCTTTTCCTGGATGTATTTTTGTTACATGTGTAAATCTGCAACCACTTTAAAGCAATAATTTGAAGTACATTGTATTGTAAATTTTGTAGCAATTTAGCCCCTGAAAAAGTTTTAAGGTAGTGCTTAACATACATTAGTGTAGGGTAAAGCAAAAACAGTAGCAGAAATTGGAATTCTGTCGTTTTTTTACGAGCCATTTTGTTTTTTTGTCCATCAGGTCGTGTGTCCCTCTCTGATCCGAACATCCAAGCAATCCCTCGAGATTTTGAGATTGAGATGCCATCGGCCATCGGTGAAAGCCCTCCTCTAGGGGTTGATCCATCGACTGTTGCTTCATACCACACCAGGACTGGCACCAGACACCGTCAGGGTCCAGGCCGACAGGGCAGGGGAGCAGCCAGAATGGCCCAAGAAGGAGTCGAACCTGCGCCTTCTTGTGCAGTTAGCGTCCGTCATGCTTTCTGTCCGTTTCAAGGTGAGAAGGGTTTCCGCAACTTTGCTGTCAAGATATCCTTTCCATTATTGGGTTCATTTAGCCATGAATTCCTCAGTCCTGCAGCCGATTTCACAAAACGCTAGGATTAATCCTATCTCGAGTTAGTACGAGTAACTCGTCCTAACTTAGGATTAATCTTAAGGTCTGCATGCTACATTGCAGGGTTGGGACTCGTCCTAAGTCCTAAGATTAGTCTTAAGTTAGGAAGAGTTTTGTGAAATCGACGGCTGGAAAGTTAACACAGAGCCCATGACCTGTTCTTGGCCTTTGTGCCCCTTAGTTTCCTTTAAATTTTCCAATGGAAGAGTCGTTGGTGAAATGAAAATTGCCTTGCCCCCTCAATACTAAAACTCTAAGCCTGATCTCTGTTCCTGTAACTGTGCTGGCAATAGAAAGTTCCTACTGGATTTCACACAGTGTGAGGTTGACTGTGCAAATAGGTCTTTTTCTGCATGCACAACTGTGCCTTACATGTGAACTACAGAATACATAACAAGTTTTTTTTAAAATTTCTTGCCTGATTGGTCGGTCAACCGATTGGTTGCGATAAAAGTTAGAACACTTGACGCCTCACAAAACCCAAACCCAACTGCTTCTAGTTTTTGGTAGCCATTCCTCATTCATAAGAAAATAATGAGACATCCGTCTTTTCTCAGGTGGCGTTCTACTAGCCGCAGACTACTCCCAGCTTGAGCTCCGCATCCTGGCCCATCTCTCTGGAGATAAGAAGCTAGCAGGAATCCTGAACAGTGGAGGAGATGTATTCAAGTGTATTGCTGCTCAGTGGAGGCAGGTCAATGAGGATGACGTCACCCCAAAGCAACGACAACAAGCTAAGCAGGTAGGTCAAACTCTGCTGAGAAAATAAATATCTACTAAGATAAAAATATTTAAAAAAATTGAATAAACTTTACATTATCGTTAGTCCGCCCATATTACACATATTTTAAAAGATAACATAGAATTAGATGTTGCAATCCGCTTACTAACTCAAAATGGTGTAAACGGAAAAAAATAGCTTATGGCCTGAAGAGTCTTTCACGAAGGCTAAAGGAAAGACTTGAGAAAGACTCTGCTTGGGTCGAAATTTTAGGCCATTAAGGCACCTTGTACAAATGTAAACCTTTACATGGTGATATATGTAAAGGAATTGGTCTCATACTTCAAAACAGAGCTTGGTATAACTTGTACGAAAATACTGAATGTTGAAGTGTCATGAGTGTCAGATTTGAGTGCCATAAGAAGCCACTATTATTATTCTTATCTTCAAGCAGGCTTGAATCCTTAATTTTGATAGGTCAATCCATAGCAAGAAGAGTGTGAAATAAACTTATACTGCATGGCTTATATCACATTCTGCTTATTGTGTGTTCTTACTCCACATATTGTGCTTTTATAAGCTATACGCAAAACGTACAGCTTATAAGAAGTTAATGAAAATTCAAAACTGGCGCGTTTGCTTTAAATGCTGATATGATATAATTATATCATCACATGCTTTGCTTGAAGTTAGCTTCGGCCTCTTTTGATATAGGACGCACAAGCTCTATATTTTTCCATATTCCACTCGCGCTTGTGTCATAACTTATATTATTAGAGGTGTGCTTAAGATGCAGTATTTATGGTGATATATGTAGATCTGTTATGGGATGGTGTACGGTATCGGAGCCAAGGCTCTTGGTCAGCAGCTTGGAGAGGCAGAGGAAGAGGCTGCAGCTTTCATGGACTCCTTTAAGATGCAGTACAAAGGTTGGTCTCTCCTTTCTATTGAACAGTTGGTCGGTCAAAGTACACTAGTTTAGAGTCTATGTCTCCTCATATTGTATCACCAAAGGGGCTCAAAGATTTTTATCCCAAAGATCAAGAGAATACCAGGGACTAGACCTTGTGCTGATAGAAAGTTTGTAAGTTCTTCTTGTAAAAGTAGCACCAAGGATTATGGCTTTGTGACTACTGAGTATCAGGTTCACCTTTTTTTCTTTTTCATAAATCACCTTTCTTTCTTTTTCATAAATATCATCCCCGACTTGATAGCTTTTTCTCATTGTTCGCAGGCATGAAAGCCTACATCAAGGAGACAGTTGCCAAGTGCCGTACCAATGGCTACATAGAGACCATCTAAAAATAAAATAGAACATCTTTTTCCTCTTGCAACTCACACCTGTTATCTCCATGTCAATTTCTTTTCCAAACGTTGGACTTAATTGGATCATGGATTTTTCTTCTTTCATTATCTCTGACTAAGAAGTTTTTTTTCGTTAGCCTTTTTGAGCAAACACCAAAGGAATACACTGCTCGAGTTTATACAAGCAGATTTACTTAAACCAAACAGTGCAATTATAACTTGGCCACAATATCTCAAAATGGCTTATTGCTTGCAGGCATGAAATCCTACATCAAGGACACAGTAACCAAGTGCCGTACTAACGGCTACATGGAGACCTTTGCAATAAAAAACAAAACACCCTTTTTATCTTGCAACTCACACCTGTTATCTCCATGTTATTCCTTTTCCAAATGGTGTACTCTTCTTCTCTTTTTTCTTCTTCTTGCTACTATCCCTGACTTCAAAGTTTCTTCTCTTTGCTTGTAGGCATGAAAAGCTACATCAAGGACACCGTAGCCAAGTGTCGTACCAATGGCTATGTAGAGACCATCCTCCATCGCAAGCGATTCCTGCCGGCCATCAATCACACCAATCCAGCAGCCAGGAACCAGGCAGAGCGTCAAGCGGTCAACACCACCATCCAGGGCTCGGCGGCCGATCTTGTCAAAGCTGCAATGGTCAAGATAGACCAGCGACTTGTAGAGGAGTTTCCCAACACCGCCCTCACACATCGTCACAGGTGGGAGTTTGAGAGGGGTAAGCAGTAGTGGCACATTGCACGAGGAATGCACTTTTTCCCAAACATTATTTGGTCCCAACATATGCATAAAATAACAAATCTCTTATAATTTTGACACAATTGGTCATTGAAGTTTTATTGAGAGTAAAAAAAAAACCAAAAAACACCCTTGTTGCATAAATTTGTGTGCTTTCAGATGCCTCCAAAAAGGTTAAAAGACTTCAGGCATAAAGCCTTTCATTATTTGAGTATTAAGAAATCAACTCTCTCTCAAAAACTACGTTACTTCAGAGGCAGCTGTTTCTCACAATGTTTACCAAGTAAGTTACCAAGTAAAGTTTTATGCTAACAATTACTTTGAGTTATTATCAATAGTGTCCAGTGCCTTTAAGCAAGAAAGCAGTATCCATTTGATATTACATGTACTACCTGTGAATGTGAAAGACGCCAATTCAAAAACACTGAGACTGTTCTATCCTTCAATTAGGGTTCTTAAACCTGTATAGCTGGTTGTCACCATCACTTTGGTCTTTCTTTTATTATTATTTTTGTTTCTCATACACAAAGGTTCAACGCAACGGCGCAAGAGCCGCAGGTTCACCCCCGTCACTCCCTCTGGAGCATTCTTAGTTCTGCAACTACACGATGAGCTCATATATGAGGTCCACAGGGAGGATGTCATCCAGGTAGCACAGCTGGTCAAGACGGAGATGGAGTCAGCACTGAAGCTGAGCGTCAGGGTACCCGTGAAGGTAAAAGTGGGCCCCACATGGGGGCGTCTGGAGGATTTTGATATTTAACTCTATCTTTCAAGCATCCGTCCTCAATCCAACACCCGAATAGCAGATGGAAATTTGCATCGGGGATAAAGAATATTAGTTTAAATTTGTTACCCATATACACCGATGTGTGTTTGCACTGTATACTCCGCAGTACTTTCCAGAGTTCTGTGAAAAAGTCACTAGCATAGTACTTGGGTGTGATTTGAACCCATGACCTTTGCAAGTCTAGAGCAGTGTCTTACCAACTTGACCACCGAGATTGCCCGGTACCTGTTATTGTAACTCAACACCCAAACCTGATGGGGCAAATTTTGGCTGATTTCTGAGAGCTGCCCAAAAATTGTTCGATAGCCAAACAGTTATTTTAACTAACAGAACACAGTCTTTATAATTTTATCAAACTTTTTTGGATTGGTATGCTTGAAGATTTTTGATCAGTTAACTGGTGTAATGCTCAGTCCGAAGGAAACAAAAAATGCAGTTGGATTTTGTTGTGTTGGGACGATTACTATAATTTAGTTTGTTTCTCTCAAATGAATTATTCTGGTCTAAAATAATTTCAGGATCTAATTGTTTCAATTTCAAAGGTATAAAACTCAAGAAGTGATGATTAAAAAAAACATTGAAACTGATGAAGGATTTTGAAAGTTTACTTTTTTTTATATTATTAACTTGATGAATGTACATGTACTTTTCCACAGAAATGGTATAGCCTTGGGAACATTTTGCACAAAAAAGCAACAAATTTTGTCAGAAAAAGTAACAAGGCTGTAGCCTTGTGTTCTTATCAAATTTTGCCCGAAAAACCAACAGATTTTGTCAGAAAAAGTAACAAGGTATAGCCTTATGTACTTATAAAGTTTTGCCTAAAAAAGCAACAAATTTTGTCTGAAAAGGTAACAAGGCTATAGCCTTGTGTACTTATCAAATTTTGCCTAAAAAGGCAACAAATTTTGTCAGAAAAAGTAACAAGGCTATAACCCTTGTGTACTTATCAAATTTTGCCTAAAAATTCAACAAATTTTGTCAGAAAAAGTAACAAGGCTATAACCCTTGTGTACTTATCAAATTTTGCCTAAAAATTCAACAAATTTTGTCTCAAAAAGTAACAAGGCTATAGCCTTGTGTACTTATCAACTTTTGCCCGAAAAACCAACAAATTTTGTCTGAAAAAGTAACAAGGCTTTATAGCCTTGTGTACTTATCAAATTTTGCCTAAAAAGCAACAAATTTTGTCATTAAAAGTCACAAGGCTATAGCCTTGTGTACTTATCAAATTTTGTCTAAAAAAGCAACAAATTTTGTCCTAAAAAGTAACAAGGCTATAGCCTTGTGTACTTATCAAATTATGCCTAAAAAAGCAACAAATTTTGTCTCAAAAAGTAAAAAGGCTATAGCCTTGTGCACTTATAAAATTTTGTCTAAAAAAGCAACAAATTTTGTCAGAAAAAGTAACAAGGCTATAGCCTTGTGTACTTATCAAATTTTGCCTAAAAAAGCAACAAATTTTGTCATAAAAAGTAACAAGGCTATAGCCTTGTGTACTTATCCAATTTTGTCTGAAAAACCAACAAATTTTGTCTGAAATAGTAACAAGGCTATAGCCTTGTGTACTTATCAAATTTTGTCTAAAAAACCACCAAATTTCGTCAGAAAAAGTAACAAGGCTATAGCCTTGTGCACTTATAAAATTTTGTCTAAAAAAGCAACAAATTTTGACAGAAAAAGTAACAAGGCCTTGTGTACTTATCAAATTTTGCCTAAAAAAGCAACAAATTTTGTCATAAAAAGTAACAAGGCTATAGCCTTGTGTACTTATCCAATTTTGTCTGAAAAACCAACAAATTTTGTCTGAAATAGTAACAAGGCTATATATAGCCTTGTGTACTTATCAAGTTTTGTTTGAAAAACCAACAAATTTTGTCTGAAAAAGTAACAAGGCTATAGCCTTGTGTACTTATCAAATTTTGTCTAAAAAAGCAACAAATTTCATCAGAAAAAGTAACAAGGCTATAGCCTTGTGTACTTATCAAATTATGCCTAAAAAAGCAACAAATTTTGTCTGAAAAAGTAACAAGGCTATAGCCTTGTGTACTTATCAACTTTTGCCCGAAAAACCAACAAATTTTGTCTGAAAAAGTAACAAGGCTATAGCCTTGTGTACTTATCAAATTTTGCCTAAAAAGCAACAAATTTTGTCTCAAAAAGTAACAAGGCTATAGCCTTGTGCACTTATAAAATTTTGTCTAAAAAAGCAACAAATTTTGACAGAAAAAGTAACAAGGCCTTGTGTACTTATCAAATTTTGCCTAAAAAAGCAACAAATTTTGTCAGAAAAAGTAACAAGGCTATAGCCTTGTGTACTTATCAAATTTTGCCTAAAAAAGCAACAAATTTTGTCATAAAAAGTAACAAGGCTATAGCCTTGTGTACTTATCCAATTTTGTCTGAAAAACCAACAAATTTTGTCTGAAATAGTAACAAGGCTATAGCCTTGTGTACTTATCAAATTTTGTCTAAAAAACCACCAAATTTCGTCAGAAAAAGTAACAAGGCTATAGCCTTGTGCACTTATAAAATTTTGTCTAAAAAAGCAACAAATTTTGACAGAAAAAGTAACAAGGCCTTGTGTACTTATCAAATTTTGCCTAAAAAAGCAACAAATTTTGTCATAAAAAGTAACAAGGCTATAGCCTTGTGTACTTATCCAATTTTGTCTGAAAAACCAACAAATTTTGTCTGAAATAGTAACAAGGCTATATATAGCCTTGTGTACTTATCAAGTTTTGTTTGAAAAACCAACAAATTTTGTCTGAAAAAGTAACAAGGCTATAGCCTTGTGTACTTATCAAATTTTGTCTAAAAAAGCAACAAATTTCATCAGAAAAAGTAACAAGGCTATAGCCTTGTGTACTTATCAAATTATGCCTAAAAAAGCAACAAATTTTGTCTGAAAAAGTAACAAGGCTATAGCCTTGTGTACTTATCAACTTTTGCCCGAAAAACCAACAAATTTTGTCTGAAAAAGTAACAAGGCTATAGCCTTGTGTACTTATCAAATTTTGCCTAAAAAGCAACAAATTTTGTCTCAAAAAGTAACAAGGCTATAGCCTTGTGCACTTATAAAATTTTGTCTAAAAAAGCAACAAATTTTGACAGAAAAAGTAACAAGGCCTTGTGTACTTATCAAATTTTGCCTAAAAAAGCAACAAATTTTGTCATAAAAAGTAACAAGGCTATAGCCTTGTGTACTTATCCAATTTTGTCTGAAAAACCAACAAATTTTGTCTGAAATAGTAACAAGGCTATATATAGCCTTGTGTACTTATCAAGTTTTGTTTGAAAAACCAACAAATTTTGTCTGAAAAAGTAACAAGGCTATAGCCTTGTGTACTTATCAAATTTTGTCTAAAAAAGCAACAAATTTCATCAGAAAAAGTAACAAGGCTATAGCCTTGTGTACTTATCAAATTATGCCTAAAAAAGCAACAAATTTTGTCTGAAAAAGTAACAAGGCTATAGCCTTGTGTACTTATCAACTTTTGCCCGAAAAACCAACAAATTTTGTCTGAAAAAGTAACAAGGCTATAGCCTTGTGTACTTATCAAATTTTGCCTAAAAAGCAACAAATTTTGTCATAAAAAGTCACAAGGCTATAGCCTTGTGTACTTATCAAATTTTGTCTAAAAAAGCAACAAATTTCATCAGAAAAAGTAACAAGGCTATCCAATTTTGTCTGAAAAACCAACAAATTTTGTCTGAAATAGTCACAAGGCTATAGCCTTGTGTACTTATCAAATTATGCCTAAAAAAGCAACAAATTTTGTCTGAAAAAGTAACAAGGCTATAGCCTTGTGTACTTATCAACTTTTGCCCGAAAAACCAACAAATTTTGTCCTAAAAAGTAACAAGGCTATAGCCTTGTGTACTTATCAAATTTTGCCTAAAAAGCAACACATTTTGTCATAAAAAGTCACAAGGCTATAGCCTTGTGTACTTATCAAATTTTGTCTAAAAAACCACCAAATTTCGTCAGAAAAAGTAACAAGGCCTTGTGTACTTATCAAATTTTGTCTAAAAAAGCAACAAATTTCATCAGAAAAAGTAGCAAGGCTATAGCCTTGTGTACTTATCAAATTTTGTCTAAAAAACCACCAAATTTCGTCAGAAAAAGTAACAAGGCTATAGCCTTGTGCACTTATAAAATTTTGTCTAAAAAAGCAACAAATTTTGACAGAAAAAGTAACAAGGCCTTGTGTACTTATCAAATTTTGCCTAAAAAAGCAACAAATTTTGTCATAAAAAGTAACAAGGCTATAGCCTTGTGTACTTATCCAATTTTGTCTGAAAAACCAACAAATTTTGTCTGAAATAGTAACAAGGCTATAGCCTTGTGTACTTATCAAGTTTTGTTTGAAAAACCAACAAATTTTGTCTGAAAAAGTAACAAGGCTATAGCCTTGTGTACTTATCAAATTTTGTCTAAAAAAGCAACAAATTTCATCAGAAAAAGTAACAAGGCTATAGCCTTGTGTACTTATCAAATTATGCCTAAAAAAGCAACAAATTTTGTCTGAAAAAGTAACAAGGCTATAGCCTTGTGTACTTATCAACTTTTGCCCGAAAAACCAACAAATTTTGTCTGAAAAAGTAACAAGGCTATAGCCTTGTGTACTTATCAAATTTTGCCTAAAAAGCAACAAATTTTGTCATAAAAAGTCACAAGGCTATAGCCTTGTGTACTTATCAAATTTTGTCTAAAAAAGCAACAAATTTCATCAGAAAAAGTAACAAGGCTATCCAATTTTGTCTGAAAAACCAACAAATTTTGTCTGAAATAGTCACAAGGCTATAGCCTTGTGTACTTATCAAATTATGCCTAAAAAAGCAACAAATTTTGTCTGAAAAAGTAACAAGGCTATAGCCTTGTGTACTTATCAACTTTTGCCCGAAAAACCAACAAATTTTGTCCTAAAAAGTAACAAGGCTATAGCCTTGTGTACTTATCAAATTTTGCCTAAAAAGCAACAAGTTTTGTCATAAAAAGTCACAAGGCTATAGCCTTGTGTACTTATCAAATTTTGTCTAAAAAACCACCAAATTTCGTCAGAAAAAGTAACAAGGCCTTGTGTACTTATCAAATTTTGTCTAAAAAAGCAACAAATTTCATCAGAAAAAGTAGCAAGGCTATAGCCTTGTGTACTTATCAAATTATGCCTAAAAAAACCACCAAATTTCGTCAGAAAAAGTCACAAGGCTATAGCCTTGTGTACTTATCAAATTTTGTCTAAAAAACCACCAAATTTCGTCAGAAAAAGTAACAAGGCTATAGCCTTGTGTACTTATCAAATTTTGTTTAAAAAAGCAACAAATTTCATCAGAAAAAGTAGCAAGGCTATAGCCTTGTGTACTTATCAAATTATGCCTAAAAAAGCAACAAATTTTGTCTCAAAAAGTAACAAGGCTATAGCCTTGTGTACTTATCAAGTTTTGTCTGAAAAACCACCAAATTTTGTCTGAAAAAGTAACAAGGCTATAGCCTTATGTACTTATCAAATTTTGTCTAAAAAAGCAACAAATTTTGTCTCAAAATGTAACAAGGCTATAGCCTTGTGTACTTATCCAATTTTGTCTGAAAAACCAACAAATTTTGTCTGAAATAGTAACAAGGCTATAGCCTTGTGTACTTATCAAGTTTTGTCTGAAAAACCACCAAATTTTGTCTGAAAAAGTAACAAGGCTATAGCCTTGTGCACTTATAAAATTTTGTCTAAAAAAGCAACAAATTTTGTCAGAAAAAGTAACAAGGCCTTGTGTACTTATCAAATTTTGCCTAAAAAAGCAACAAATTTTGTCATAAAAAGTAACAAGGCTATAGCCTTGTGTACTTATCCAATTTTGTCTGAAAAACCAACAAATTTTGTCTGAAATAGTAACAATTAGCCTTGTGTACTTATCAAGTTTTGTTTGAAAAACCACCAAATTTTGTCTGAAAAAGTAACAAGGCTATAGCCTTGTGTACTTATCAACTTTTGTCTAAAAAACCACCAAATTTCGTCAGAAAAAGTAACGAGGCCTTGTGTACTTATCAAATTTTGTCTAAAAAAGCAACAAATTTCATCAGAAAAAGTAGCAAGTAACCTTGTGTACTTATCAAATTATGCCTAAAAAAGCAACAAATTTTGTCATAAAATAATAGCCTTGTGTACTTATCAAATTTTGTCAAAAAAACCACCAAATTTCGTCAGAAAAAGTAACAAGGCTTTAGCCTTGTGTACAGATCAAATTTTGTTTAAAAAAGCAACAAATTTCATCAGAAAAAGTAGCAAGGCTATAGCCTTGTGTACTTATCAAGTTTTGTCTGAAAAACCACCAAATTTTGTCTGAAAAAGTAACAAGGCTATAGCCTTGTGTACTTATCAAATTTTGTCTAAAAAAGCAACAAATTTTGTCTCAAAAAGTAACAAGGCTATAGCCTTGTGTACTTATCAAATTTTGTCTAAAAAACCACCAAATTTCGTCAGAAAAAGTAACAAGGCTATAGCCTTGTGTACTTATCCAATTTTGTCTGAAAAACCAACAAATTTTGTCTGAAATAGTAACAAGGCTATAGCCTTGTGTACTTATCAAGTTTTGTCTGAAAAACCACCAAATTTTGTCTGAAAAAGCAACAAATTTTGCCATAAAAAGTCACAAGGCTTTGTGTACTTATCAAATTTTGTCAAAAAATTGTGTACTTATCTAATTTTGCCCGAAAAAGCAACAAATTTTGTCTGAAAAAGTAACAAGGCTATAGCCTTGTGTACTTATCAAATTATGCCTAAAAAAGCAACAAATTTTGTCATAAAAAATCACAAGGCTTTGTGTACTTATCAAATTTTGTCTAAAAATTGTGTACTTTTCTAATTTTGCCCGAAAAAGCAACAAATTTTGTCTCAAAAAGTAACAAGGCTATAGCCTTGTGTACTTATCAAATTTTGCCTAAAAAAGCAACAAATTTTGTCAGAAAAAGTAACAAAGCTATAGCCTAGTGTACTTATCAGATTTTGTCTAAAAAAGCAACCAATTTCGTCAGAAAAAGTAACAAGGCTATAGCCTTGTGTACTTATCAACTTTTGCCCGAAAAACCAACAAATTTTGTCTGAAAAAGTAACAACAAACCAACAAATTTTGTCTGAAAAAGTAACAAGGCTATAGCCTTGTGTACTTATCAAATTTTGTCTAAAAAAGCAACAAATTTCATCAGAAAAAGTAACAAGGCTATAGCCTTGTGTACTTATCAAATTTTGTCTGAAAAACCAACAAATTTTGTCGGAAAAAGTAACAAGGCTATAGCCTTGTGTACTTATCAAATTTTGTCTAAAAAAGCAACAAATTTCGTCAGAAAAAGTAACAAGGCTATAGCCTTGTGTACTTATCAAATTTTGTCTGAAAAACCAACAAATTTTGTCTGAAAAAGTAACAAGGCTATATATAGCCTTGTGTACTTATCAAATTTTGTCTAAAAAAACAACCAATTTCGTCAGAAAAAGTAACAAGGCTATAGCCTTGTGTACTTATCAAATTTTGTCTAAAAAAGCAACAAATTGCATCAGAAAAAGTAACAAGGCTATAGCCTTGTGTACTTATCAAATTTTGTCTGAAAAACCAACGAATTTTGTCTGAAAAAGTAACAAGGCTATAGCCTTATGTACTTATCAAATTTTGTCTAAAAAACCAACAAATTTTGTCTGAAAAAGTAACAAGGCTATATATAGCCTTGTGTACTTATCAAATTTTGTCTAAAAAAGCAACCAATTTCGTCAGAAAAAGTAACAAGGCTATAGCCTTGTGTACTCATCAAATTTTGTCTAAAAAAGCAACAAATTTCATCAGAAAAAGTAACAAGGCTATAGCCTTGTGTACTTATCAAATTTTGTCTGAAAAACCAACAAATTTTGTCTCAAAAAGTAACAAGGCTATAGCCTTGTGTACTTATCAAATTTTGCCCGAAAAACCAACACATTTTGTCTGAAAAAGTAACAAGGCTATAGCCTTATGTACTTATCAAATTTTGTCTAAAAAAGCAACAAATTTCATCAGAAAAAGTAACAAGGCTATAGCCTTGTGTACTTATTAAATTTTGTCTAAAAAAGCAACAAATTTCATCAGAAAAAGTAACAAGGCTATAGCCTTGTGTACTTATCAAATTTTGTCTGAAAAACCAACAAATTTTGTCTGAAAAAGTAACAAGGCTATAGCCTTGTGTACTTATCAAATTTTGTTCGAAAAAACCAACAAATTTTGTCAGAAAAAGTACTCATCAAATTTTGCCTAAAAAAGCAACAAATTTTGTCAGAAAAAGTAACAAGGCTATAGCCTTATGTACTTATCAAATTTTGTCTAAAAAAGCAACAAATTTCATCAGAAAAAGTAACAAGGCTATAGCCTTGTGTACTTATTAAATTTTGTCTAAAAAAGCAACAAATTTCATCAGAAAAAGTAACAAGGCTATAGCCTTGTGTACTTATCAAATTTTGTCTGAAAAACCAACAAATTTTGTCTGAAAAAGTAACAAGGCTATAGCCTTGTGTACTTATCAAATTTTGTTCGAAAAAACCAACAAATTTTGTCAGAAAAAGTACTCATCAAATTTTGCCTAAAAAAGCAACAAATTTTGTCAGAAAAAGTAACAAGGCTATAGCCTTGTGTACGTATCAAATTTTGCCTAAAAAAGCAACAAATTTTGTCAGAAAAAGTAACAAGGTTATAGCCTTGTGTACTTATCAAATTATGCCTAAAAAAGCAACAAATTTTGTCTCAAAAAGTAACAAGGCTATAGCCTTGTGTACTTATCAAATTTTGTCTAAAAAAGCAACAAATTTCATCAGAAAAAGTAACAAGGCTATAGCCTTGTGTACTTATCAAATTTTGTCTAAAAAAGCAACAAATTTCATCAGAAAAAGTAACAAGGCTATAGCCTTGTGTACTTATCAAATTTTGTCTGAAAAACCAACAAATTTTGTCGGAAAAAGTAACAAATTTTGTCTCAAAAAGTAACAAGGCTATAGCCTTGTGTACTTATCAAATTATGCCTAAAAAAACAACAAATTTTGCCATAAAAAGTCACAAGGCTTTGTGTACTTATCAAAATTTTGTCTAAAAATTGTGTACTTTTCTAATTTTGCCCGAAAAAGCAACAAATTTTGTCTCAAAAAGTAACAAGGCTATAGCCTTGTGTACTTATCAAATTTTGCCTAAAAAAGCAACAAATTTTGTCAGAAAAAGTAACAAAGCTATAGCCTAGTGTACTTATCAGATTTTGTCTAAAAAAGCAACCAATTTCGTCAGAAAAAGTAACAAGGCTATAGCCTTGTGTACTTATCAACTTTTGCCCGAAAAACCAACAAATTTTGTCTGAAAAAGTAACAACAAACCAACAAATTTTGTCTGAAAAAGTAACAAGGCTATAGCCTTGTGTACTTATCAAATTTTGTCTAAAAAAGCAACAAATTTCATCAGAAAAAGTAACAAGGCTATAGCCTTGTGTACTTATCAAATTTTGTCTGAAAAACCAACAAATTTTGTCGGAAAAAGTAACAAGGCTATAGCCTTGTGTACTTATCAAATTTTGTCTAAAAAAGCAACAAATTTCGTCAGAAAAAGTAACAAGGCTATAGCCTTGTGTACTTATCAAATTTTGTCTGAAAAACCAACAAATTTTGTCTGAAAAAGTAACAAGGCTATATATAGCCTTGTGTACTTATCAAATTTTGTCTAAAAAAACAACCAATTTCGTCAGAAAAAGTAACAAGGCTATAGCCTTGTGTACTTATCAAATTTTGTCTAAAAAAGCAACAAATTGCATCAGAAAAAGTAACAAGGCTATAGCCTTGTGTACTTATCAAATTTTGTCTGAAAAACCAACGAATTTTGTCTGAAAAAGTAACAAGGCTATAGCCTTATGTACTTATCAAATTTTGTCTGAAAAACCAACAAATTTTGTCTGAAAAAGTAACAAGGCTATATATAGCCTTGTGTACTTATCAAATTTTGTCTAAAAAAGCAACCAATTTCGTCAGAAAAAGTAACAAGGCTATAGCCTTGTGTACTCATCAAATTTTGTCTAAAAAAGCAACAAATTTCATCAGAAAAAGTAACAAGGCTATAGCCTTGTGTACTTATCAAATTTTGTCTGAAAAACCAACAAATTTTGTCTCAAAAAGTAACAAGGCTATAGCCTTGTGTACTTATCAAATTTTGCCCGAAAAACCAACACATTTTGTCTGAAAAAGTAACAAGGCTATAGCCTTATGTACTTATCAAATTTTGTCTAAAAAAGCAACAAATTTCATCAGAAAAAGTAACAAGGCTATAGCCTTGTGTACTTATTAAATTTTGTCTAAAAAAGCAACAAATTTCATCAGAAAAAGTAACAAGGCTATAGCCTTGTGTACTTATCAAATTTTGTCTGAAAAACCAACAAATTTTGTCTGAAAAAGTAACAAGGCTATAGCCTTGTGTACTTATCAAATTTTGTTCGAAAAAACCAACAAATTTTGTCAGAAAAAGTACTCATCAAATTTTGCCTAAAAAAGCAACAAATTTTGTCAGAAAAAGTAACAAGGCTATAGCCTTATGTACTTATCAAATTTTGTCTAAAAAAGCAACAAATTTCATCAGAAAAAGTAACAAGGCTATAGCCTTGTGTACTTATTAAATTTTGTCTAAAAAAGCAACAAATTTCATCAGAAAAAGTAACAAGGCTATAGCCTTGTGTACTTATCAAATTTTGTCTGAAAAACCAACAAATTTTGTCTGAAAAAGTAACAAGGCTATAGCCTTGTGTACTTATCAAATTTTGTTCGAAAAAACCAACAAATTTTGTCAGAAAAAGTACTCATCAAATTTTGCCTAAAAAAGCAACAAATTTTGTCAGAAAAAGTAACAAGGCTATAGCCTTGTGTACGTATCAAATTTTGCCTAAAAAAGCAACAAATTTTGTCAGAAAAAGTAACAAGGTTATAGCCTTGTGTACTTATCAAATTATGCCTAAAAAAGCAACAAATTTTGTCTCAAAAAGTAACAAGGCTATAGCCTTGTGTACTTATCAAATTTTGTCTAAAAAAGCAACAAATTTCATCAGAAAAAGTAACAAGGCTATAGCCTTGTGTACTTATCAAATTTTGTCTAAAAAAGCAACAAATTTCATCAGAAAAAGTAACAAGGCTATAGCCTTGTGTACTTATCAAATTTTGTCTGAAAAACCAACAAATTTTGTCGGAAAAAGTAACAAATTTTGTCTCAAAAAGTAACAAGGCTATAGCCTTGTGTACTTATCAAATTATGCCTAAAAAAACAACAAATTTTGCCATAAAAAGTCACAAGGCTTTGTGTACTTATCAAAATTTTGTCTAAAAATTGTGTACTTATCTTATTTTGCCCGAAAAAGCAACAAATTTTGTCTCAAAAAGTAACAAGGCTATAGCCTTGTGTACTTACCAAATTATGCCTAAAAAAGCAACAAATTTTGTCAAAAAAAAGTCACAAGGCTTTGTGTACTTATCAAATTTTGTCTAAAAATTGTGTACTTTTCTAATTTTGCCTGAAAAAGCAACAAATTTTGTCAGAAAAAGTACGTATCAAATTTTGCCTAAAAAAGCAACAAATTTTGTCAGAAAAAGTACTCATCAAATTTTGCCTAAAAAAGCAACAAATTTTGTCAGAAAAAGTAACAAGGCTATAGCCTAGTGTACTTATCAAATTTTGTCTAAAAAAGCAACCAATTTCGTCAGAAAAAGTAACAAGGCTATAGCCTTGTGTACTTATCAAATTTTGTCTAAAAAAGCAACAAATTTCGTCAGAAAAAGTAACAAGGCTATATATAGCCTTGTGTACTTATCAAATTTTGCCCGAAAAAGCAACAAATTTTGTCAGAAAAAGTACTTATCAAATTTTGCCCGAAAAAACAACAGATTTTGTCAGAAAAAGTAACAAGGCTTTAGCCTTGTGTACTTTTCAAGTTTTGCTTAAAAAAAGCAACAAATTTTGTCAGAAAAAGTAACAAGGCTATATATATATAGCCTTATGTACTGTTCATGTTTTGCCTAAAAAAGCAACAAATTTTGTCCAAAAAAGTAACAAGTGTATTTATTAAATTTTGCTCGAAAAACCAACAATTTTGTCCGAAAAAGTAACAAGGCTATACTTAGCCTTGTGTAACTTATCAATTATTGCCTGAAAAAGCAACAAATTTGGCCTTAAAAAGCACCAATGCTATTGTTTACGTATAAAGTTTTGCTCTTAAATGTGCACTTTAAGGCTATAATCTTGTGTAAGTATAAATATTTGTCCTAACATTATAAATTGATGTTTTTATCAATTATTATTGATACTGTAATAACCAATGTGCAATTTACATTAATAGCAGCTTGAACTTAAACTAAAAAGCATTTTTTATAAATTAGATCGTGAACTTGTGTTGTAAAAATTAAATACTCACAGACAATGAAATGATACAACCGTTGTCCAAGTTTTTTTACTTTGTAGTTGGTGAAGTACCTTATATTATTCAAGTAAAGAAACTAAATAGTAACAAAATGGACTTTTAAGAAAGATTGATCACAACTACAACATGAAGTGAAAATAAATAACAAGTCTTTAAAGAAAACCCAAAACAGTGTTAAAGATGCTACCTTGTTTGAACTCCACTGATTATGAATTCATTAAAGGGTCTGTATACATTTGGTAATGACTCTGAAATTGGCAATCAAAACTAACTTCGTTAGAAGTACAGCAGCTTTCGATAGTATAAAATATTTTGAGAAACTTTTCACCTTGAAGTACTGCAGTTATTGAATGCGACTTTTTGTCCCCCAAAATTTGAATCTGAGAAGCACAACTAACAGTAACAGTTCTGAGATTGTGTAACGCATGTAAAAGAACCCAGTGCACTTATCGAAAAGAGAAGGGGGTTTGCCCCGGTGTTCCTGGCTGTGGCTGCTGTATGCGCCGTAGCACCTTGTAAACCCTTATAAGGTGCTACATAATTGGGTCTCAGAATTCATCACTTCAATAACCTATCTTTCTGAAAGTTTGTATATTACTCAGTGCCTTGAGTACCTCGCTGGTAGATACGTGCGCTTTAAGACTTCGATATCATTATTATAATTATTAAAATGCAGATTATTCTTCTTGTGTGAACATAACTGCTCCAGATTTTGGGCAATATCTGAAAAATGCTACCACCTTTTAAAATTTTAGCTTTGGTGCTACAATACATAGGATTGAAACAAACAGTGGGTTCCAATTACCAAACGTATACAACACCTTTAAGTCCTGACCACAACACCAAAACCAACTCGGGAAAAGACATGTATCTCTGCCCCTCAATGTCACGTCACTGCAAAAAACAAAATGCACAGTGCAGCAATAACACATTGTTCACATTTTGTAGCAAGATTTGACTACCACCCCCTTTTTAGGTGTATGTACATGTAACCCTTTCGAGACCATAGCGGTCTTGAGCGGTTTGTACCAAAATGCAGCAATCAGGCGGAATATTGGACCACCGTCCACTCAATCAAACGCAAAGTAAAGGTCATGTTCCAATATTGACAAAGGGTCTCCAAATCAATGACCAAACCGTATAATATTTCCATTGCTTGTGTCGTTTTTTTTGTTTTTTTTTTACAAATTCATCCTTCAAAAAAAATGAGTAAAAAAAAACAAAAAAAAAAAGTCTGGGCATATGGTGATGATAGTTAAATACAAAAAAGAATCAAGGTTAACTCTCTTTACTCTTAGCATCATTAACAGTGGGTTGACCAACCAATCAACAACAACATTGTGTGCAGTGGAATAAGATGTGCATATAATTTTCGGTGCACTGTGTGGATGCATAGATATCACATTGCAAGATATCACATTGCAGAAAGGAACAGTGATCATTTAAAACCATTGTGGATGGTAGTGAATGGTTAGACAGTAGGAGGGTTAACCTTGTAATTTGCTGTATGCATTCACAACATGGTATCATATTGCAAATTGGTATTACATGTATGCATCTGTAATTAAAACAGTGGATGATATCGAATCGTTAGACAGTAGGTGGGTTGACTGTATACTGCATAGATACAGTCATCACATAATATCATAGTGCAGGCCGACATAGTGAATCTTTAATGAACTAAATATTGTATGGTCTAATAGTGAAAAGGTTTTGCTGTGTTGATGATATTGTCTTCATTTAAAACCTAACATGGTGGCACCTTCAAGTATATATACACAAAGAAGTTTTTTTACAGGGAAATATTTTACAAACTCTCATGGAAAAAAGAGAGCTGGGGAGGGAGTGAGATACATCAGCTCTGGGCCGTATTGATCCCCTTCAAAATGTGCAGCTTACTCAATGCGCCTATCCTGTCGGCCATGTTTGGAGTCGGAATATACGCAAGCGAATTGACTTGAGTTTTACCACAACCCATAACAACTACTAAACCCAAAACTGCACAGACTTTTTTTAAACACTTTTGTACAGCGAAACAATTTTTCTCCACCAAATCCGGACTGTGCCACCCAAGAGCGAATAATTCTTTCTTGGCAAAGTTAAACATATGGCTCTGATTTTACAAAATAAACTAAAGTTCTCCGAGCGTTCTTATAGGTTTTTTGTTCTTCTTTTTTAAGGAGTTTATTTTAGAAAACGGCAGACTTGCACTAAGGCCATAAACGTTGTTCTTTTACAGGCTTGGCAGTTTTTTCCTTACGGGAACAAGTTTGAATGGTTGGAGCAATCTAATTGGATCCAGTGCTTGCACATTGATCGTTTCATTAGACCATCAGAAAGTTCCACTGGAAAGTTAAAAATACTAATGTGTGTAGAACTACTCCGTACTTTCACCTATGGGTGTCTGCCTATGGTCCAATCTAGAGTGGGCTGCTCTTCCTTAATATAAAGGGATCCTTCAGAACTCTTGCAGAGGTGTCTCACAAACATCTCAAATCGCAAGCAAGCAAAGTGTGTATACATGTACCTCCACCGAACAAAATGGCCCACGTACATAGTGCATAAATTGGCATCTTCTTCAGCCGGCCAAACTAGTGCAGTTGTTAGTGAACTTAATTTTACACAACAAATTGTCAAGTTTATCTTGTAAATTGCCTGCCTTGTGATCCCTTGTAGTTTAGCGGGAAACGTTTTCCGAACATGGCTCCACGAAAAACTGGGTCCTTGTAGTTAGAAGCTGACAATGCATTATGAGATGATCCTTCTGAAGGCCTTGAACTTCCTTCTTGAAGGGGCACAGCAATTCTTCCACTGGTAGGGGCACCTCATTGGGGAAAATGTAAGTTTGCAAAGGGCACCACAGCAAAAGCACAGGGGCACCACGGCAAGTGCTGGTTGGTGCTATGGGTTATTTCAAGGCCCTGCTCCTGGGTATCAATCACTGTTGTCCCTTTTAGGCAGTCTGATGAGCAACAGGGGGCACCTGTCTCTGAGGGGCGTACGGGGATCCCAAGAACTGGTCGGCGATTCTCCCGGCCTCCCGCAGTCCGCTCAGCAGAGCCCCATGCACGGTGGCCGGGTAGTTCCGGATTGTGTGCTCACCGGCAAAGAACAGTCTGGGCATATTGTTGGGTTGGGGAGGTGCACCCGGGACCACTGGGGTCGGTGTGATGGGGGTTGCCATCAGGTCATAGTCATTCCCGGATGACCCTGCCGCAACATAGGAGTAGGACCCCCTGGACCAGGGGTCGGCACGCCAACGGGTGACAACCGCTTCTTTTGGCTGGAATTAAAACGAAAAACACAAAAATGACAAAGTTGATTTGTTGCGATGTTGCAAACTTATAAACCAATAACATTGGCCGCCATCTTTGATGTCAAACAATGGAAGTGTGCAAGCGTGGGTCACGCTTTATACGACTCTCTTTAAATTAATAGCAATAAACATCTTTCGACAGGAGCTTTCAACTGTACTTTGAGAAACTTTTCACTTCAAAGTAAATTTTTTTTGTTTTGTCCCAAAATTTGGATCTGAAAAGCCATCCTGCAGTAACACTTCTCAGATTGTGTATTCCTATTAGGGATTATTCTTCAAACTTGGACATAATTGCGCCGAGATGTTGGTGATATCTCAAAGGCAGCCACCTTTTGAACATAAATTTTCACATGTAGTTTGATTGTAGAAATCACATCATGTAGGGTTAAACAATCAAACGGTTAAAAAAACTCAAGGTATAATTTTTAATCTATGAGTGGGGGGGGGGGGTCAGGATTATTTCACTTCATGTCTCTTACCTGAGGAACAGTACTAGCTCCAAATATTCCCTTCAGTACAGACAGACATCGTCCCACGATCACATCGTCGCTGACATTCTCCATGATCTGCGCTGCTTCACCGGCGACCAGAGCGAGGAGAACTGGTGCCTTGTAGAGGTTCCAGAAGAGGAACAGTTCTCCGCGGCTGGCCGTTGTGCTTCCTACATGACCGAAGAGATTCACTGAGGGGTCCCAGAAAGCCTTGTCAAAGCACAGGACAACCTATGAACAAAACAAAATTGTTTCAGACATTTTAGAAATTCCATGTGATCAGAAAGCCTTGTCACAAAGCACATGACAACCTACGAACAAGTTGGTTCCAAGATATTTTGTGTTTTAAATTTTGGGGAAATTCAATGTTGTCTTCGAGACCTCAGACTCGAAATCAAGAATCTGACAGCACACAACTTCGTATGACATGAGTGTTTTTTCTTTCATTATTATCTCGCAACCTCGACAACCAGTTAAGCTTAAATTTTCCCGTTTTTTTATTTTGTGCATATGTTGAGATACACCAAGTGAGAATACTGGTCTACGACAACTACCAATAGTGTCCAGTGTCTTTAAATTGTTTTGTTTTCCACACCATGCGTAAATTTAACATTTAACTTCTTTTTTTTTTCTTTGACTTGTAATGTGAATTAAAACCCACCTTGTTGAGATTGCCGTAACCCATGCGATGTATAGCACTTGTCTTCCACTCTGGTAGTGGTGGGACAAACTGTACCCCTGGAGGGGATTGCTTGAGTACCCCAAGGGGTAGAGTACACACTACTGCGTCTGCCTTGTAGGTGTACATACCGCTTTGATTTTTAGTACTCTGGGTAAGGACTTCAACACCTGCAAGAAAAAAAAGAAAAAAAATTATACAAAGGTTTTAAAGCCATTGGACCCTTTCGGTAAACAGTATTGTTTAAGGCTCACACTCCGTGGATCACAACTTCTATAAAAAATAACAAACCTGTGAAAATTTAGGCTCAATCGGTCATCGGAGTCGGGAGAAAATAACGAGAAAAACCCGCCCTTGTATCCGCGCGTTTCACCGTGTCATGACATGTGTTTAAAATAAATCCGTAATTCTCGCTAACGAGAATTGATATTGTTTTACTGTTTTCTCAAAATGTAAATCATTTCATGGAATAATATTTCAAGAGAAGTCTTTCACCACTACCTTCTCTAAACCCTGTAAGTTATTTGTAAATCTGTGAACTTTTATTTTTTTGTCTGTACCGAAAGGGTTCAATGGCTTTAAGTTGTTTGTTGATTAGAATTTGGTTGGTTTAATTTCACAGATCATTTCTCAGGCTTTCACAAATTTTGTAAATACTTAAAAGTCACTTGACACCATTGGTACATACTCAAAATATTTGTTCAACTCCCGCTCTAGTCATTTTCTATTTGTTCAACCCAAACTTATCTTAAAGTTTACCCAGTCACTTTCTGTTGTGGTTTATTACTCAATCTTTGAAGAAATAAATCTAAGAAAATATATATATTTTTTAAACTGACTTAAGTTGACAATTTTTGGAGGGCTTTATAAAGATTTTTTATGCCAATTTTTTTTTTTAACTTAAAAACAAAAATTTTCCCAACACGTTTTTGGGAAGAGAGTAATATAAAGTATTATAACACCCCTTACTAGTATTCTCCCTGCTCATTGGTTTAGAGCCGTCACATGACATGTCTTAGTTTTGCTAGACGACGGCCGTGTGATAGTGCGTCGGTTTGCCATGCGCTAGTCCGAAGACTAGCACATGGCGTGCATTACCCAGATGCCCGTTGCGTGTACGAGGATGATAAATTAATAGTCTGTAACCATTTCGGATTGCACGACACTACATGCAGCACAGTAAAAGTTTTTTTTCAGTCTGTATTCGCGTCGTCCGTGGATTGTAGCATGCAGGTCTGTAACTTAATAATAATAGTACAGTATTAAGAAATGTTTGGGGTGTTATAAAACAAATATTGACTGCTTTTACTCGTGCAATGGTTAAAACGATGACTCCCTCGGTGATCCCCGGAGCGTTCGGGAAATTAGAACGCTCCGGGGATCACCTCGGGAGTCATAGTTTTAACCATAGCACTCGAAGCAGTCAATATTTGTATGATAGTCAGAACAAAAAAAGTAACCAGCAACTGCTTTCCCCTACTTGGTGGTGTCAGTAAATAAATATTTTGGGTTAACCAAAGAAAAGCGTACTGGCCTCAGCCATGCAGTCCAGTGTTAATTTCAAACCCTCAAAATCTTAATATCACCCACCGTTTGGGCTGGTCTTAATCTGTCTGACGACGGTGTTCAGTTTGATGTCCAGTCCCTCGGACAGCGCGATCGGAACGCAGGAGTAGCCGTTCCGCACGGTCAGGTTACTTTCCAGTTCAGTCTAGTTTAGTCTTATCTAGTCTAATCTAATCTAATCTACTGTAGCTAAAATCACAGAATCTTAATATCACCCACCGTTTGGGCTGGTCTTAATCTGTCTGACGACGGTGTTCAGTTTGATGTCCAGTCCCTCAGACAGCGCGATCGGAACGCAGGAGTAGCCGTTCCGCACAGTCAGGTGACTACCCGTGAACTCAAAGTCGTCGTCCTGGTCCCAATGCTTGAGGGAGAGGGTGGAGAGGGGCGTGGCGTTGGCAAACTCCAGATTGGCAAAGTGCCAGTCCAGGATCTGACGATCTCGAGACGAGAGGTAAACATCACTGCAGACGGAAACAATAAATTGATTGATCTTCATTCAGCACCAACAAAAGTTGAGTAAAAATGGGTATTTTTTTTTTTAAATTGAAGTGTTAAAAATTTCTCAGTTTTTTTAGGAAAAACACTTTGGATTGCCCTCAGGTTTGTGCCAAGGATTTCTTTAGTGGTGGAAAAATGTTTCCCTGGAAACCATTGCCAGATGGATCAGTTACATGGTAGATCATATAAATAGACTCAAATCAAAGAAGTGCTCAAAAATACTGGCTTTGGATACCATTTTTATTGCTAGATACCAAATTTTTCATTTCAGTGAAAACGATGTAATTGAAAATTTTTAAAAATGTGTGTTAGTCGGAAACAAAGAAAATTTGTCCAGTGGTGGTTGGGGAATCCTGAGTGTCGGGCGAGTTTTTTTTTCTTTTACATAACCACATTTCTTTGAGATGCAATGTATACTACGGAAAGTTGCTGTTTTTTTTTGTTGTCATTCATTTAAAGATTGATTACCAAAGATTACCACCACACATTTTCAAAATTTTTCAACTACACTTCCCTTTAAGATTAGAGGATGCTAAGCTTGTCTTAAAAGTGAGTTAGATGTTGTTGAACCAACAAGACAAGTTTCTTCTTCACCGCATCTATAAATCCACTGCAAATCCATAAACTCACACTCAAATCATAATTCATTCTAAGATGTTAACATCTCTCCTGCCACCCCCCCCCCCTCTAAGAAAGAGACAAATATATTTCCCTATGTTTAGTTATCTTTTTCAAATTATTTAGTTAAGAAGTTGAGCTGCACCCACCTTGGTGGATTATTCTCCAGTTCCTGCGTCTTCTCATCGAGCTCCTTCTGGTTAAAGACGAGTGAATCGTACTCCTTGAGGGCAGTGTTTAGATCGCGCATCTTGCTGCGTACTAGGAACTCTGCGGTGATATCCCGCGGTGATTTGGCCTCCGAGACCTCCTTGTATTGTTTGTGGAGCTCCTTAATCTTGTCTTGAAGTACAAGAAGCTGATGAGAGAGAGAGTTTACCAAATAGTAATATTATTATTATTGGTTTATTCACAACATATTCCAGCCTGAAGGCTGAATGGCACAGTGGTTGCAGTAGGTAAAACAACATCAACACACAGAAGGAAGTTAACGAATTACACTTAGTGCAAACTCAACAAAATAGGAGGATAGATCTGTTACAGAAGGCGGCGCTTTTGGGAACAGCGAGGATCCTGAGAAAGACCCTCGAGATCTAAGGCTACGGGACGTACATAGCTCGACTCGAGGAGTTACCGGCACACAAAGGAAAATTTTATCTTTCTTTTGCATGCTGTGATATTATTTTTCTGAGATATCGTCAGACTCACAAGGCCGGACGGCCAATTCAAGGTGAGGGCTACACTTGACTAATTTAGGCTATCAACCCAACTCAACTTTCACCAGGGGCACATTGTAACTTACTCCTGGGGCTGAAACAGGGTTACCCCTTCACAGTCTGTAAGGATGTAGTCATGGGTATCATCCACTAAGGAGCCACCTACTCCTGGGGCTGAAACAGGGTTACCCCCTTCACAGTCTGTAAGGATGTAGGCATGGGTATCATCCACTAGGAGCCACCTACTCCTGGGCCTGAAACAGGGTTACCCCCTTCACAGTCTGTAAGGATGTAGTCATGGGTATCATCCACTAGAAGCCTGGATGGTAGAGCAGAATGCACTGCCTTCCCCCAAAAAATTGAAGCAATTATAGTCTATTTCTTATTCAAATATATTTAAAGATTTTAAGCCTGAAATTTTTTATTATGAATCTGAAAGCACACAAATAAGTGCAACAAGAGTATTTTTTTCTTTCATTATTCGTTCGCAACTTTGATAATTGAGTCAAAATTTTCACAAATTTTTTTATTTTTATGCATATGTGGGGATACACCAACTACTCTTTTAGAACAAAACACAATTTTAATGGCTTGATTACATCTCGACAACCTCCTTCCCTTACCTGTGTTTGATTCTCCTTGGTTTGATCTTGGAGATTGATCAACGTCCTTAGATAATCACCTTTCTTCTCCTTCACTTGCTTCTCCTGAAGCCTGCAAGAAAATAAAAAATTAAAAACTTTAAAATGAATGTCCGACTGTGCATTCACGGAACAAAAGTATAAATCATCATTGGTTTTGGAAAATTGCTTTTCTAAGAGTCCTTGGTCTCGCAACAAAAATTAATAAACAAAATAAAACATGTAAATATTGTGGGGTCATAAACATTTTGAGTAACAATAATAGTGGCTTCTTATATAACAATAGCCCCTCATATCAGTCAAGGCGCTTTAATGGTTCAGTGTTATGCAAGGTATGTAGGACTCGGTTGAAGTTTGAGACCTACTCATTTTACATAGCACCATGTAGTGATTTACAAGGTGCTGTGGCACAACATGCAGCCAATCAAACCAGGAACACCAGGGCGAACCCCTTCTCTTTTCCATAAGTGCACTGGGTTCCTTTACATGCATTACACAACACATGAGACCAACGGCTTTAAGTCTCATCCGAAGGACAAAGCATCATGGTTAAGTGTCTTGCTTAAGGACAAGGGTATCACGACCGGGACTCAAACCCACACTCTGCCCAAACACACGGACAAGGAGTGATAGGGCGGTGCGGAAACCAGCACGCTTTCTCCAACAAGTTACTTCACAACGCATGGAGAGTAATTCACTTCCGCCTACAACACCGACCAGTCAACACGTATTTTCCAACATGAACGCACAAGCAGAATTCATCTGCCGGGTCTGTGGCAGCTGTGTTGCTGATCATAAACATCAGAGTTTGAGTCCACGAAACGCCACATGTGGTATTTTAAATGTGGCCTTACTTGATAACTAGCTCCAGTGCCTGACCGAGGGAGACAGGTTTGCCGTTAATGAAGTTGAAGTCCAGCTGATGAGACATAAAGGACGTTGCTTCCAGGAGACGATTAAACTCTCTCTCTACCATCTCATCTTTGTCCTTAGGAATCTGTTGACGCAAGGAAACAAACTGTTGTTTAATTTAGTCGTTAAATTAGTTCATCGGGATTGCTGATAATCATGGATGGTAAATTTCGTTTTTTGAATCTGAATCTATACTATTTTAGTTAAAGGCAAAGTAAACCACCTTTTTTTTTTTTAACTGTTTGATTGTTTTAATCCTACATAAATAAGGGAATCAAAGTGTGGTGAAGAGGTTTTCAATAGTGGTTTAATCCCAACGAGGCCTGGTTCTTGATAATTTTACCGAGACAAAGTCGAGGTAAATTATAAAGAACCAGGCCTCGGCGGGTTTAAACCACTAGTTGAAAACCGATTCAACACACTTTGATTCCCATTCATAAATACCTTTTCGGTCAAAAACATCATTTTTTGGTCAAAAAGTAAAATAAATGCAAAAATTATAATTGTTAAATGATTTCTTTTAACACAACACACCCATCCAGCTATGAAATGGTAACGCCCTCTGCCGCCCTCGGGTAAACAACTCCTTATAAGGGAATGCTGTGCGCGTCGCGCGTATCGCGTGATGTGGCACAACTGTTTCAGCCGTTGTTCTCGACCAATAGGAATGAAGAAACTGTCTTATAAGAACAGGTGCAAGCTCGCGTGTCACGCCTATGTTTTCAACACTTTTTACTGGTCATAAACAAAGGTTTATACACACCCACGTTATGCGCTCTCCACCAATAGGAACAGCGAAACTGTCTGAGGCATTTATGAATGGAAATCATTTCTAGGTTTCAGTAGTATACGGGAACGTTTTTAAAATTTGTTAAGATGATAGTGCTCTGTTTTAGTTTGAACTTAAATTAATCAAGTTAGCTTTAACTTCTAAATTAACCATTAAGGGAACCTACACTTTGGTTGATTTTAGATGGAAATTATTTCTAGGTTTGAGTGGTATCAATACGAACTAGTTGAATAAAGTTAACTATAAAAACAAAAAAGAACAACTATCACATAAAATTCTAACTTTAAAGACAGCGCACAACATGTTTTTCCTTTGTTTCATTGGAAATTTGTTCACTCTCATGAAAATAATGAATACTGATTTTATAGTTTTTGAAGATCAATAAAGACATTAAAAGGAACACACATCAGGAACCAACTTTGTAGATCTGCGTAAGCAAAATGAATCGCTGAAATATTTTTCCTGCCAAATCAGGTAGGATACCAGTCACAGATGGAACGTATAAAATGAAAAATGCGTTTTGGCTGCTTACCATATTCTGGTAAGCGTAATTGCGATGTGCTAAGCTCGTTTTAGTGATTAAACAGATCTATCAAATTTGACTATGTAAAGGTTAGATTAATCTTAAAAGGCAATGAGCAGTCCTTTTATAGAAAAAAAGAAAGAAAGAAAACAGAGAGAACAAATTTGAAAAGTTATTTTCATGAAAAGGACATGGTAGACTATGGAACACTTGGTGGCAGCAGACCTAGTACCAGGTAAATTTCTAATGCTTACGTAGTTCTGAACATTGAGCACATTTAATCGAGGGAAGTTGATTTACCTGGTAAGTCTGCTGTCAGTAGTTTTTTTGAAAACAAAATGATCACAGAAATCAGAGTTGTGCCTTCCCTTTAAAATGTGTTAAACAAAATAATCTTATAAACAGGGTTATTTCAACCACCACCAAACACCAAACTAAAAACCAAGAATGTTGAAGAAAATAAAACTAATAAGAAACACATACGTAACACTGCATTAAAATCATAATGGACTGAGCAAGTCTTGCGCATATTGAACTCGTAGTAGGCACACTACATGTTTGGTAATTACTCAAAATATATACTAGCATAAAAACTTCCTTGGTAAACAAGCAAAGGAGGCTGTTGATAGTATAAAACATTGTGAGAAACGCCTCCCTCTGAAGTAACCTAATTTTTCTGGACAGAAGCCTTTTATTGGTATCTGAAAGCACACTGATTTTTACAAGGGTGTTTTTTCTTTCATAATTTTCTTGCAACTTCAGTCCAGTGCCTTTAAAGCACTGGCATGGGACCAAAGTGGCCCTAACAAATTTTGAATACACGCAAGACTTGTACAGTTTATGAAAAGTTGTGTGATTGAGCACTGGTATAAAAGCCAGTCTTGCACAAGTTTCAGTCCAAAAATAAAACCAAAATAAAAGTTTCCCTCTTGGAAAAACTAACTCCTTGAGAAAGTACTCAACCCTTGAGAAAAACTCAACCAATAAGACTAAAACTAAACTAAATTTGGGGCACAGCAGGTATCTAAAACCAAATTCTTCAATTAAGCACGTGAAAAGTTTGATGCCTGAAACAGTAAGGAGTGACTGGATATGCTGGAATTTGAAAGATCGACTTGGTTTCAGTCGTTGATCTTTTCAAGAGCTGATCCTAATGTGTATGTAATGTTTTAAGTTCGCCTGTCTGAAACCAAAATTTATTTAGGTCAACTAATCTACTTGGTTTGGCGCAACACTAGAACGCCTGTCTGAACAAGGTGTTAGTCAACCTTTTAAGATTCAATGCCTAAAACTTACGACTCTGACTAGAATGCGAGACCTACAAACCTGAGCTAAAAGATTGCGGGCTAAAGTACTAGGGTCGTTTTTCTAACCACGGCTAAGGCTTGTGCTCTGGCTTAGGAAGAGTCCATCTGGGCCCAATTTCATAAAGCCTGCAAGCGCAAAAAAACTTGCTGAGCACAGAAAAGTATTGCTTAGCAGAAACACGTTACCAGCCAAAATTACATTAACTTTACATTGTTGTGGCTGGTACCCCACTAAATTTTTACTGAGCAAAGCAATTTGTCAAGCAGAATTTTCTGCTAAACAGCTTCATGAATTGGCCTTTGTTCAAAGTGTCTTATCGGAAAAGTATCCTTTTTAAAATAAGTGACAGAGCTAAGCCTGATCCGGCTAAAAAAAAAAACGTAGTCTAGATTGTAGGTACATGTAGAATAGTATTTTGGCTGGTAACCATATTCTGGTAAGCATCATTTTGGTTTAGCTATTTTGTTCTGCTTAAGCAACTCTATGAAACTGGGCCCAGAATGCGAGACCTACATGTACAAACCTGAGCTAAAAGATTGCGGGCTAAAGCACTAGGGTAATTTTTCTCAAACCAAGGCTTAAGCTTGTGCTAATTTTCAAAATTAGTGACAGAGCTGAGCCTGAAAAAAAGGCCTTAGTCTAGAATCTTCTACACTCAACTGCTGCCATCTCAGGTGGCCAACTTCAAATGTTAGTAGAACAACAGTGTCGATGTTAGAGAACTCCAAACAATCACAGAAAAATACTTGCCGTCCATACCGTTTGACCTCCGCTCTCAAAAAGTGGGCACTTCTGTTTAATCTTGGCCAACTCCATGTTGACCTGTTTGCTTACAACGGTCATGGGGTTACCCCCAAGACCCGTCACCACCATCGCTCCGAGATCGGCCACGTAGTTATTCTTACGATACGTGGTGACCCGGCCCCCAACCCGGTCCCGGGCCTCCAGGATGGTGACGTCCATACCGAACGTCTGGAGTTGTGAGGCTGCGGCTAGACCGGAGATACCCGCCCCGATGACGAGCACCTTTCCCATGGTCTTGGTGGGCAGGGGTTTCAGACGCTTGTAGACACCAAAGTTGATGAGACCATGGCGTTCCAGGTATGCGTGGACCCGCATCACAAGTTGGACATCACCTATAAATAAAGAACAATCACTCCATAAATGTTTGTGTATATTTTTGTATGAGAGATTGCCTTACATCACAAGGCCATGGACGGCCATTTCAAAGTGAGGGGTACATGTTAACTGAGTCGGGCTATCGAACGACCTAAATCAACTGCCACCAGGGGCATTTTGACACCCACTTCTGGGACTGAAACAGGGTTATCCCCCCTTCACATTCTGTAAGGATGTAGGCATGAGTATCATCCACTAGGAGCCTAACAAGTAACAAGTAGCGCAGCAAGCACCACCTTCCTAGACTTTTTACGAAGCAAATATGGTATTTGGTTAAGTGCCTTGCTCGAGGGCGCAAGTGTCATGACCCTGATTCGAACCCACACTCTGCTGCTGACAACACCCGAGCTTGGGTCCCGTGAAATAGACCGCTCGGCCTCGACGTGCCACGAATAGAGGACAAAAGAGTGTAGAGGGTGTTGAGGTAATTTCTTCAGAATATCAATGTGAAGTGGTTAATAGTCTCTGTGAAGATTTTAAAACAAAAGAAACATCTAAGTGAATGAAAGAGCGGAACTCACTGTTGTAAGGAGCTTCAATCTGTGGCAGTGCATTCTCAAATATCAGCTGCATCTTAGGATTCTCAAACCATAGTTGAAGCTGTAAAACAAGGGGATAATTACACATGAAAATAATGATTTCTCAACATGCATGGATGTGTATTCATTAACAAAAGGTATGATGTAGGGGTAGACCATGTAGATCCTTAAATTCCAAGATGTTACAGTTCAGGAGCTTTACAGACTCATTAGATGCAAAAACAACAGGATTCGACACAATGTGGACTATTTCCATCTCCCTTTGTTTCATTTCTTCCTAGAAAATGTGAATGAACAGCATACTCGGTCTGTGTCCCACTGTTGTATGTAATATACATTGTATCAGGAAGGTTAGACTTTACCAGTCTGTTATGAATAACAGCAATAACAGCTTTTGGGGAGTTAATTAGACTTTACTAGTCTGCTATGAATATACAACAAGAAAAGCTTTTGGGGTTAATTAGACTTTACCAGTCTGTTGCGGATAATGCCTACAAGAACAGCTTCTGGGTCTGTGTAGGGCTTTGGATGATATCTTGAAAGGAGGAAGGGGTGGGGGAGGGGATTGGGGTGGAGCAAGGGGGTTAATTAGACTTTACCAGTCTGTTGCGGATATACAAGAACAGCTTCTGTGTCTGTGTAGGGCTTTGGATGATATCTGGAAAGCATGCTGCCTCCTGGGCAGTCATCTTGTCACTGGGGAGTCGAGCTGAGAATGCAGCTCCCTCAAGACCTGATGGAAAGCATAATAATGAATTGTCAGTTCAATGCAAGTGGAAGAAACGTTTGGTTCTCACTAGTAAAACTATTTGTTCGAAGCCTACAGCAGCTTTTGATAGTACTAATCATTTTAGGATACATTCCATTTTGAAGTATTGTGGTTATTTAAACTGCTGTGGATGCCATGGGTTACATGTACTTTGAGACTTGTGTATTGATTGCATTTATATGTTATTAGTGCACGTGCAAACTTGGGCGTCAGCACGCATATGGCCATGATCGCCGAACGCATTTTAGTTTTAGCCTTAACAGACTCCAGCTATGTCTTTATCATCAGCAATACCTTAATTTCCCTCTGGCAAGGAGCAACTCTATGAGGAAAATATAAATTTGAACTGGAACCTTCCACAGGGCACCACGGCAATTGCTTTGGGCAGTGCCATGTGTTATTTTGAGGCCTGATAAGGTACATTCAAGGGACACGTTGCCTTGGATCAGGCGACACGGTTGGCCATTATGTAGATGTCAAAAATTTTACTCAACAAAATGGCGGGCCGTGTTAGTTTATGACGTATGGAAAACAGTACAATTTTCGAGGCATTTTTGTGTGGCTTGTTTTATTCTACTTTTTAAACATCTTTCTAACCATGTACATGTATGCACTTTGTAACAAATGGTTACCAATGCTTTTCATAGACCAATTCGCCCGATCCAAGGCTACGTGTTCCTTTAAATGCACCATTTTATGGCCTTGAGATGCAAACAAAAATCTATGCACGCCTTTTTTCTGGACTCCCTTTTCACGGTCAAGAATTTGCCTTATTTACCTTTAGGCTCCTCGATGTCGCTCTCCTCTGGCTCCTCCTCAACGTGCTTCACGACCTTCTCCTTCTTAGCCTGCCTCTCCTCCTCAGAGAAGTACTCATCTTCAGAGAGATTCGCCAGTTTTTCATCCATCTCTCGATACTCAACCTTATGGAAAGAACAATGAGGCTACAAGTTATTCAAACATCTTTGGAAATTGCCAATACATACAACAGAATGCAACACAGTTGAAATGAGAACCATACCAAATGCAACAATGTGCAGGCATCTTGTTTGTGTTGGGATCAAACAAGGGTATTTGCCCTGCTAAATGCAACAAATGCACACATGTAGTGGTGACATGGCTATTTAGCCAATATGTGGGACCACATGAACTCGTTCAAATGCAACAAATTCCATCAAGATATGAACTTGAGTTGACTGCCAAATACAACAAAATGCCATACCAATATGAAGTCGCTTGACGGCTAAATGCAACAAATTCAGTCAAAGAATGACATCTTTAGTCGACTGCCAAATGCAACAGATTACATATTACCATTTGGCTCATATTGTTGCATTTAGCAATAGGGTTAACACATCTCAAGGCGTGGAAAAAAAAATACATACAAAAACACATTTAAAAAAAAATATATATATACAATGCAAAAACACAAATTTCAAGCACATACAAACTTTCCTTTGGAAGCAAAAACTGTCAACTTACTTTAAATCGCTTGTGACTAGGGCCCAACTTCATGGCTCTCAGTTTGTGCTTACGACCAATGAGCCACACCCCATAAGCACATAACACTGCAGCCCATTCAAATTGGGCCCCAGTTCTTCCGATTAGTTGACTACAAATAAGCGAAAGGCATTATTTGTGTCACAAAATAAGGAACAGTTTCTGCTGAATTGGTTCAGAAATTTGACCTTGCAGATTTTCAATGCACATTAAATCATCAAAAGATGAAATGCTGTCACACCATTGACTGTGAAGGTACAGTGTTTATTCATGTACAACAACAAGTACAGCACATGGTAAACCAAGGACAAACCAGTAGTGTACAAATATTTCCCACAGCATGACTAAGAGTTCAAGGTTAAACGAAGTCAGTTGAGGTCAATAGTGATTTTTAGCTGCATGCAAAGTGATTATTTTCACAATATGATCGTACAGCTTTTAAATGAATAAGTAACTAGACTGTCTGGAGTGCGCACAGTAAAGACATGGCTGACTACCTAAGTCCATCAAGTTCCCAGTGTGCCATTAACATTGGCAATACTGTTTGTTAGCATCATCCAAAAAGTAAATGGATACATGTGAACATGAAATAATTGGCAATGTTTGATATCATGCATACGAAAAAGGAACTGGACTACATTTCCCCCTTGGTCATGGTCACTTTGATGTGAATGCCAAAATAATTGGCAATAGGCTTTGTTGTCATGTACAGAGTACCAAAAACATGAAAAGGGAACTGGACTACATTTCCCCTTCAATTTTGTCACTCCGATGTTAATGTAATTTTAGCTTAGTTTAAACTTGGGGGGGGGGGTAGTATTTCATGTTTGTGAGTAGGCCTACTGTATGGATCTTTAAATGCACTGCATGCTCTATTACCCTGCATGTAGACCATCCATCACTCAGCTGCATTTAACTCATTTGAGAAATTGGTGGTATAAAGCCCCCCCCCCTTTAATTATTTTTTTGCCCCATCACCTCCCCAACCAACCCTCCAGCACTGCATCCCTTGATGTCATCGTATTGCTGGTATGTACATGTATCCACTGCCAATTTCGCGGAAGGATACATTGTCAAAATAACTTTAATGTTACACACCACTAAAGCCAAAAACAAATCAGAACAAATTGAAAAATATGAACTAAAATAAACTCACAATAAACTGGTGCTAAAAATTGTGAAATAGGTGATTTTCCTTAACATGCAATTAAACAATACACACAGAACAGAATCAAACAAAATTTCTTCTACCATTCCTACTACTATACTATTACTGTATTTTACAAAGGAAATTTGATTGCTACCAATTTGATACATTTTCTGTTAAAGGTTTTTTGGTAACACCACCTACCTTTTGACGTCTTTATACCAACATTATGTTTTTATCAACCTCATAGAATTATAGGCCCTACATATATGCTCACAAAAGCAACCAAAATTGTTTACAGACATGACAGAAGAAAAACATGTAGGAAAATAACAAACTGATTGTTTCTTTAACACATTGGATTGTTAGTTGATGTACAGTACAATTTACATAGCTTTTTTTGTAAATTGTCTGTGAAATAATAAAAGAGAATTTACAATTTTTGTGAATATCGCCTTCCAAAATGTCCAATGGCAACATCAGTAAAATATCATTTGTGGAAATGTCAGATCCGACTTCCACTTTTCAATAACATGAAGCCGAACCCAAATTGGCCGATTTCAACTGTTGCCAGGGCTCAAAATTAACACTTAAAACTGCAGGCTTCAAGGCCAGAGATTTAAGTGCCAGACCAGTTAACTCAGTACTGTACAAGTCCGGCTATCTGGTTTTTGTTAACTGGTATACCTCACTGTGCATTTTTCCCAGTTAATTGGAATCTTCACTCATAGTACTACAATGTAAAGGCCCGGTCCCACTGAAGCGATAACGAGAACGATAACAAGAACGACACAAAGATAACGCATTCTATTGGTTGAATGAGCGTGTGCGTATTCTGCGTGGAGCAATTCAACCAATAGAACTTGTTCTCTTCGTTTTCGTTATCGCTCTAGTGTGACTCGGCCTTAAGTCTGACATATATCGTTCAATTCTAATGAATATCTATGTCAATAATACAAAGAGATTTATAAACCTTCTCTTAGGACTCAGTGCTTCCCTGTTAAAAAAACAGTTTGTATAAAATGTGTAGGAAGTTTTTTCACCAGTAAAAATGTAGTTTTAGAGAACAAGCCCTGCAGTCTTGTGAATTTTCCAACCGGATTCGAGCCATGGTTGCTAAGGGCATCTTTGCTTTTTAACGCATATGATGGGATGATCAAGCCACCTCCTATATTAGACCCATTGCATGTGACATCAAACGCTAAAAAAACTCAATCACTGGGGTCAAAAAGCACCCTCACTGGGGTCAAAGGAAGCGAATGATTGGACGATAGCTGTTCTTTGTGCATAAAAATGTGCGCATGACCACAACGTCCCTGAATCGATTCGCATTATGCAACGGGTCTATTCAATATGCGTATAGACGTACAAATCAGAAACAACATAGGCCTAGTGAATATTAAGAGTTGCTTTTGGTAGCTCAGCTGTGATAAATTCAAATTGTAACCCTCTATTCTCCCAATCCCGACCACGCGACAATCAGGAAGATGGAGGGTTACAATAATCTTTACTATTGCAAAGATACTGCAACTTTGGTAACCATGGCAAACCACTCTAGAACGATATGGTAAATCTATTTTTGGTCAACATTTATTTAAAGTGAAACTTTTGCTTTGCTGTTTTTTGAAGTCTTTTACATACACCATCAGCAGTCAGTCGTCACCGTGTACATCGTAAAATGCAGCCATAATAATAACGTTATAAACTAAATTATATTATAGACAAATCAAATGAAACAAATTACATGAAAATCAAAGTTAACTTATTATAAATGTCTACTTCTCTTTTGTCATGAAGATAGCTGGCCTGCTACATCATCATCATCATGTACAAAAATACACAAACTATTTTTTAGATTTTAATAAAAATCTCTTATCTTGCCTTCGCCCTCTTTCGTTTACTCTGCCTCCTTGGGGCATCATGCATTCCTGGGGCCAACTTGAATGATTTCTGGGACCCTGAACCATGTCCATGGCTACTATGCATTCCTTGCGAGATGGCATGACTGTGGCCACCGTGTCCGTGGCCATGGCTGCCCGTACCACCACCACCACCACCACCGTTGGCCGACAGCGACATCACCGCTACGCTCGGTCCTGACCCCGTGCTCCCCGATGCCGAGCTCCCGGCATCCGACGACTGCGGACTTATTCTCTTTTTGGCCTCATCCCCGCTTCCTCCGTTGTCCTTTTCCTTCTCTTTCCGTTCCATGGATTCTTCGTACCCAATCCTACGATAATAGTATATATTTTGATGTTTATAAACTGTAAAGTATTTTGTTTATTAAAACCAACATCAACTCAAGTCACATCTTTGAACAAAGAAACATCTGCGTGCACTGTGTTTTTGTGTGTGGTGCATGCATGATGCATGCATCATCAATAAAATTCATCACAAAACACCATGCGTGCGCCCCATATCCAGCTCTGCAGCAGACACACAGCGCATTATTGGCCAAATCGAGTATCGATCACAACTTTTCAATATCGGTTTTTCACGAAACCATCGTCTGGCCCGCTTCTATTGTTTAAGCATTTTACTTCATTGTTTTTAACTCCAAAATATATGTTTTCATTCATTTGGCATTAGGTGTAAATAAAACAGATAACCTCAGTATTCTTTGAAAGTTGCTTTTGTGTCAAGTGTTATTATCGATAACCCCGATTTCGGAAGATATCGACGACTTTACGAAAGAGGTTGGCAACTTTTGTTCACAAAGAGAGCTTCAAAAGAAGATGATTTTACCCCAAAGTGGTGGCATATCTTGAAGTTTTGATTTTATGACTCATTTCATCACTGTAACCGCTATACAACTGGTGATATACATGTATTAAATGAACGAATTTTTTGTCTGAAATGGAAAACACAAGACGAAAACTGCAGGGCGAGGTCAAATCAGATTGCATTGTGGGTAATTCATGAATGATTGATTAGATAAATAGATTTAGATCGTCCATTTTGATGCATGATTCTGAGGATTCCGTGCGAGCTTTAAATTTCTTCGTTCATCACTGAGAAGAAAAGCTGAAAAGCGTCGCACCTGGTGCCTGCCATGGAGTTCACCAGGATAGAAGGGGCTTCATTCAATCATGGAGCTGGTTTCAACCCACTACCACAAAAAGTAAGCCGCGCTCGGAAACTTTTGTCGTGAAAAAATGATCACAAAAGCGATGAAAAGGCGAAGAAGCTTGGCTAGCACTCTGCAGCAGTGTTGCAGAAACGCTGCGGTTTTTTCTCTCTGCACATACGTATGCATGCGCGTGGGAAGATAAACAAAAAAGTAAACTACGCTGGTATTCGTGGATCATTGGGTGCCCCCATGCCATGTGGGTTTGTTTTGATCAACTGCTGTCACTTTCTCATAGAGTTTTTGTTTATAACTAATTTTAAGTAAGTAAACAGCACTGACAGGGTATGATTGTAGAGGAAAGAAAATGGAAATGGAAAGTGTGCCATGAGCATGACAAATGTCTTGTCAAGAGTTGGAGAACATTAACATTTATTTATGTGACTAACACATTTTTGTAAAAGATTATATTAAGTTACATATTAAATGTTTTGCCTCCCCTTTTCAACCAAATTAAATTATTACTTTTGGTTTTATTCAATACCTAAAGTTCAAATTAATTTTAATTCTTTCTAAATTTAACCCAAACAATGCAAAGGATTTTAATAGATGTTAATAGATGTTAAATTTGCATCGGGGATAAAGAAAGGATTTTATTTGGGATACATCTAAATAATTATAAAATGAAATTTCCTTTCAAATGAATAAAAATACAACAAAAAAAGAAACCCCTTTTTCTAGTCAATTCAGTTCATGGGGAATAAATAATTATGCCCTGATGTCAGGTCTTGCTGATTTTTATTTATATACACTTTTTGTTTAAAAGGAAAGTTGAGTACCATTTTTTTTTGCGAGAATTTGGTTTCCTGTATACATTTGGGAATAAAAAAATGTCAGTGTTGAAGAAAGTAGCTTAGCACATCAAAACTATGATATCAAAGTTAGGTTACCAGCCATACTACCATATCACATACAGTTTGTGAGTGGTAACCTGCCACAGTGCTGCTAAGCACAGAACTGTTATAAAGCAATATTTTCTGCTAATTAAAATAAGCTCCTCTATGAAATAGGGACCTGAACAGAACATTGAGTAAGACCCTTGCTCAAAGCTAAATTGATTAATGCAATTTGTGTTCTTAAAAAGAGTGACAGAATAAAACTCTCAATAATAATTATATAAAAAACAATTTTGTCCAATATCTTCAGGTTCCCATGAGATACTCGTTCAGCTTGGACCAGAAGCGTATCTTAATGAAGCATTATGAGAATGGAATGTTCGGGCAGAGCTTGGCGTACCAGGACAAGATTGTAGCTTGCGCTCAAGAAGCTGGGGTGGATTTCGATATCGTCAGGGTAAACAAATTGAATATTATTATTAGAACAATTAAAGTTTATCGGAGTCTTTTAGTCAATGGAAGTTCATTTGCTTTTCAATCATATCTCATTCGTTATTTTCTTCTAAAGTTTTCTAATATAGAAATGGATGGAACTGTTGTTCATCGCTTATCACCGGATAAAATTGTCCATAAAATTAAATGTTTCTTTAAATGCTTTGAATGAGACCTCATTACTTCAGAAATCAGAACCTACAGCCTTGTGATTGCAGTCTAATTAATTGACCATGCAGACTTCAGTAATTTTTGGTTATAATCCACACCATGCAAAGCTTCAAACATCGATTACTTTATGAGACGGGCAACTTTTCTAAGACTTACATTCTATGCTATAATGTTAACTTTGGAAAAATTTTCACATTACTCGAGATGAGAATTCATTCTTGCAACTTTCTTTACAAGCGACACAACTTTTGTTTTTTAATAAGTTACAAAACTTATGTTTTTTTTAACAACCGCTAGAACTGGATTGGCAACATGCGACGGAAACGCCGCATGGAAGATGCCCAAAAGACCAACATGACAGATTTGATGATGCCACATGATCCGTCGGCAGAGAACAAGCGCCGTTTCTTGCCTCCTCCATCCGGTGCCTTTCCAGGATCTCTATACCTCGTTCGGCAGCCAGCCAGCGGGAGAGTCCAACAACCCAGACCGCCGTCGGGCCCGATCATCAGGCCCAACACCCCCGGGTCACACCTGCCTCTGCCCACAAGCCTTATCAAGAACACACCTTTAGCCACGCGGGACCAAAATGTCGCCTTGCCAAGCTCCGGTCAGCCCAGCGTCGCCCAACCTTCGGGGGGTACGCCTTCAGGGTACCGACCCGTTCCATCGAAGCATGAGTTGGACGATGAAAAGAGCAGTTGCCAGGTCGCTAGCACTGCCCATCAACCCACATCTCAACCCCAGGTTCCTATGAATGTTGCCGGGGTTGAAAGGCGAGAACAATTGTGGAGTTCGCAACAGTTCCCCGATGAGACAATACCATTAATGAGAGGTCAGGGTCAAGGTCAAGGTCAAGGGTCAGGGCTGGGTCATGAAGCTAATGATCATGAATGGAGGCAACAACAGATTCAGAGTGTCATGAATCAAGTTCAACAGTCGGTGAGTGAGCAATTACGATATTTCTTACTCCAGAGTAAGCTAGTCAAAGCGTTGAGACCAATTAAGAACTCACTCCGTGGTAGTGAAGTCAATAACGATCCACAACAAGCCAATTTTCTTCCTTCCACCCAGGTTTTTTCTTTTCAGAACTAAGAAGTCTCCCGAATTCCGAAACTCTACTCCGCAGTAGAAGACTATAAAGCTAGAAAGTTAATCTACCTAGCAAGTAGATACACGTGACATACATGTAGGGTGTTACCGCAAACCATTGACACCGTACCATGCAATGCCTCAAATCCCATATAAAAATTATAACATTGTAAATTGTGATCCCATTTTTAGGTGCAGCAGCTGGAGGGCCTCGGCTGTGAGTGTGTCGTAGCAACAGTCATACCATCAGACGGCGGTACGTACATCACTGGTACCCCGATAGCGGTGCAATACTTCTCCGAGATACAGAAGATCCAGGCCATGGCAGACTATGTGAACCCTCTTGGCCCGCCGTCGATTGATAGTGACGATACACAGAATGACGCAATCGAAGAAGCTAACAGTACGGACCAGCAGAGGAACCAGCTTGGTCAGGGTACCAAGATCGAAGGTGTGAAGCAGACGGCGCATGATGATCGGACGGAAGCTAAGGACGAGGACGAAGGGAATGAAGATGGGGAGGGCAAAGTGGAATCAGAGAGGAAAGAAGGAGAGGTCATCAGGACAGGTCAGTTTAGTCCATTAACCCTCCTACTAATGGTGCCTTTTTCGAAACAAGTTGATTCACCATTCAAAACCATTCACTCTTGTGGTTTCGAATGGTGTGATAACTGTGCATAATGACAAGTACAGGCCACGAAATATCACACGGTACCCACAGCAAATCCCGTGGTGCCCTGTGCTTTTGCTGTGGTGTCCTCTGCCAGGTTGCAAAATACAAACTTACACCTGTTCCCCATAGAAGTTCCTCTTACCAGAAGAAAATAGCAAGTAGTCTTCATTCTTCAATAGATGTTGCGTTTATTCTTTAAATGGTTTAAACCAACATTTGAAACTTGTTTTAAACTGTGCCACTTTCTTCGTTTATTTTGTTTATTTGTTTATTTGTTTTTTTTTCCAGGGGAAGAGGTGTACATCGTCAACAAGGATCATTTTGTGATCGGTACGGGCACTTTACTCCCAGCACCCCACAGGCGCATTGAACTGAAAAACGTTCCCCTCCCCTGATGATACTGCCTGTACCTTTCACTTTGGATATAAGTCTCAAGTTTTTGTACAAGTCATTGTCCAACTCAGCTTTGACGAATTTCCCAACCTGAAATACTGAGTCAATGCCAGCCATAGTTGGGCCAAAGCCCTGGCCCAATCTGAGTTTACTTCTTTGTGAACAGCGACTAGACTATGGTTGAGACAGTTGCTTTAATTAATGGGGCATAACTTGGGTATGCAGGTCATCATGAGTGAAGGCGTGGTGTCACTCATGGAATCTGTTGCGAAGATCTGGCCATGCTTTGGACACAAGCAACGACTTCGCTTTGTGTGGACACCTATACGTGTAGGAATTTGCAGTGAGTTGGAATATCATGATCTCTGAAGCAGGGCAAGACAACGATCTTTTAAGTTTAATGTGAAGAGCACTTCTACATTAGAAAATCAATTGAATTTTCGTTTTAGTTTCTGCACTGCCTTCATCCTAAGTGGCTGGTAAAAGGTCATCTCTAAAACAACTTGGCTCATTTCAATTTGATGAGCATACCCAGGCCTGTGTGCTTCATTGTTGAAAGGACGAGGGCACCAAGGCATTTCTCCTTGGTAAAGGGCACCCTATGAGGAAATTGTAAATTTCAACTGGGGTATTTCAAGGGCAGCAAGGCAATGATGGGGGCATCGAGGCAATCACCTTCGTAGCCCCCGTGAAGTATCTGGCCTGCATACCAAAGCAAGATACTTATAAATGCCCTCTCCTTTTACATGTGACTGCTCTTTGGGGATCTGTGGATGATGAGTTCTTTAGGTCAATGGTGTTAGACTAAAAGACTTGCAATCATAAGGTTATGGTTTTGAATCCTACCAAGCTAACCGCTGTTAGCACAATGACTAGATTAAGTTTTGTCATAAACATGAAGTTTACTGACTCACGATTTATTGATTTGTGCACTTCATAATCGTATATGTTAAACCAATGTTTGTATGAGAGAGATTGGCTGTTACCAGCTTGGTGTTTATATCCCCAATGTGGGAAGATTTGCCGAGTTCCCTCGTTGGGAAGATCATCTTAACAAACAAACTAACAAACACATCTTGCAATTTGAAATCAATCACTTCTTAGAAAATTTTAAGCACAATTTTTTAAATGTCAATTTCTTGCCGCTTTTAATGTTGTTGAATCTTTAAAGGAAATTTTAACAATTTTTTTTCACTTTTTGAACAAGATGGCTGAAACAAATGGACTCCTGAAAAAATGTTTAAGACCCGTTTCTCTTTCAGATCCTGATCGTAAACAATCTGTGCAATCCTTGAAATATTTGGGTACAATTATGATTTATCACTATTAATCACTATGGTCCAAAGCCATTTTGAAAATTATCATTAGTAGCATTTTTTAAAACTTTATCTCCTTCTTTTTTAGGGGCTTGGGTGGGGGGGGGGTGGTCCTTGTATTTTTTTTCTAAGATGACAACATCAATTACAAATATTTTGACAAATATATTTAATATGTACCTGGAATTTTCATTTTGAAAAATGGCAACAATACTACTTAAAAATTGCTGCGAATTAACCATGTTAGACTTGATATTTTGTCCTTGGAAAAAAATTAAATGTGCGAAAAACGTTTTGAGCACATGGGCTGACCTACCTATTCAGATGGTGTAGGGTTTAAAAGACTTTTCAGGCTATTTATAATCAGATTTATTTTATTTTCCAAAGGCCAAGGAATCAGATATCAGACTACATGTAAAGTAGGAAGAATATCACGTCTGGTTCATTAAAGGCAGTGGACACTATTGGTAATTTTCAAAGACTAGCCTTCACAGTTGGTGTATCTCAACATATGCAATGCATAAAAAAACAAACCTGTGAAAATTTAAGCTCAATCGGTTGTCGAACTTGCGAGATAATAATGAAAGAAAAAACACCCTTGTCACACGAAGTTGTGTGCTTTCAGATGCTTGATTTCGAGACCTTTCTAAACTTGAGGTCTCGAAATCAAATTCGTTGAAAATTACTGCTTTCTTGAAAACTATGTCACGTTTAACTGTTATAGTTTTAGTGAGAAATTACCTCTTTTTCAAAAACTACGTTACTTCAGAGGGAGCCGTTTCTCACAATGTTTTATACCATCAACCTCTCCCCATTACTCGTTACCAAGTGAGGTTTTATGCTGATAATTATTTTGAGTAATTACCAATAGTGTCCACTGCCTTTAAGTGAAAAGGAAAAAAGCAATTCATGCAAATTTACAGCGTCATTTGTGTGTATGAACCTGATGGTGTTGTTGATAGTTGACGTGTGGATTTTGTATAATTATTTTATTCTAACTATGAAATAGTATTGTGATTGCCCACCTTGCCACTTTTTTTTATTGTGAAAACTTTTGATACCGGCGACATACCCTTCGACATTCTATCTTCTGCATTTCATGTTTCTTCTATCAGCATATAACGTCTGCTGCCGTAACAAAAAATACAATTAACCTCCAAGTGTCTTCGGCTACAGACCCTCCAATACCCCACCGACATACTCTCTCTCTGCGCTAACTTAATACCTTGAAGATGTTTGGACTAATTGTTAAAATAATAATATTCACTTCTTGTCAAAATTATTTAGCGCTGCAGGTACGAGATGGGCAACTCAGTCTGAAATTTGAAGTATGCACTTGATGCCATTTTGGCACCTCGAACAAAGATATTGACAAAATAGGGACACCACCTCCCATAGGGCTAGTGATTTCAGTTGGTAGAGCGCCGGCACATTAATCCGGAGGTCGTTGGTTAAAATCCAACTCTAGTAAATTCTTTGTTAAACCCAAAAATCATTTCAGTAAAGCAAAACTTTCGATGCAACAACACAGGGATTGACTTTGGGGGGAATATGCACTTGACCACATAGCTTGTGGCTCAAAATGGTTGCTGTACCACAATTCCTCTTTACTACACCAGAATCAAATTAAGAACTTAACCTTTTGATAATAGATATAACTCCATAGGCCCATCTTTTGCCTTAAAAAAAAAAAGCAGCGCTATATGATATTTGGTTCTTATGTGTAATACGTGCACACTCACATGCAAAGGGCGTCCCAAAGTACTTGGCAGAGCCATGTTTCGATTTGTATGACCTGCTTAAAGCCATTGGACCCTTTCGGTACAGGAAAAAAGAAAAAAAGTTCACAGATTTACACATAATTTTCAGGGTTTACAAAAGGTAATGGTGAAAGACTTCTCTTGAAATATTAGTCCATGAAATGCTTTACTTTTTGAGAAAACGGTAAAACAATATAAATTCTCGTTAGCGAGAATTACGGATTTATTTTAAACACATGTCATGACACGGCGAAACGCGCGGAAACAAGAGTGGGTTTTCCCGTTTTTTCTCCCGACTCCGATGACCGATTGAGCCTAAATTTTCACAGGTTTGTTGTTTTATATATAAGTTGTGAGACACGAAATGTGGGACTTGGACAATACTGTTTACCGAAAGTGTATAATGGCTTTAACATGTACATGTAGCACATACTTCATGCAGCCAAACCAAGCCAAGTACCCTACAAAGCCGGCCAATTCCCTGATTGGGATTTTGAAAGATTTGGGACCAATAGTTTTACAGGCTAATCATATCTCGTGAAAATCCTTAATCTCTCCTCTCCACTTGAAATATATTGATGTGCCTTTATATACCATTACCAGATGTGATTTTAAATTTAACTATGTGTCTGTTGTTTTTAACTAAGAAATTGTATCATTGGTGAATTATTTTTGGTCTTTTTTCATTTATCAGTATCATGTATCGTGATTGATTTGTAACAAACTGAATTGAAAAAAAGTGAGGTCAACCCCAAGGTGGGAATAAATCACAGTGTAATAATGTAGAGTTTTGTGTCAACTCCTTGCTTTTTCAAAAAATCACAAAAACGACGCCAGATATTATTTTCATACAACACAGCAGACAGAAATTTAATTTCCTGAAAAAGTTAAATGAAAAAAAAATTGGATCAACAATTTCACCTTGACCTTAATTTAAAAATACCTGGACTTCCTTAGATTTCTATCACATTTTACGCATACAAAAAATACTTCCATTAATTAACGCAATTGTTGTTAAACATTTTGCTCAGGAAAAAAAAAACATGTCCCCTTTTAGGACTTTAAACTCCAAGCTACTCCTTAAATCATTTTTCTCTTTTGCAAAACACAGTTTTTATACTTAAGGGTTTTAATTATTAAACTTATAAATTGATAACCTCAGCTTGGGACATCAAATGTCGGGCTTCGGATCCAAACAGGAAATTCAAACACATTTCAATGGCAGTAAATTGCAAATAATTGAATAATGTCAACTGTTTCAACATTTCTCATCCTTTTCAAAACTTTCCTTAGTTACAACTTTTCAGTCAGTCGTGCCCTTTTAATTTTATCAAGGGCAGATTTATAAATTTTTCTTATACCTGGTTTTCCTATGAAATTTCTATATATAGAGTTTTCCCCATCAGATATAATATGATGGTTTGCCTATTAGGTTATTTCCAAAAATGGAAGTACATGTCTTATAAACACTACAGATAACTATTTCAAAGTGTTTTACACAAACTATAACTAATAGGGTTCTATGCCAGAGGTGTACAAAATTACAAATTGTCGGCTCAGTACTATAATGATCAAAAGATCATTAAATCAAAAGTTCATTAAATGAAAAATCAACAAATAATAATGTTTGACCTCGAATTTCATCAATAAACTTGATTTACCAGGAGTTTCGAAATGTTATTGATAGAAATTGCACTAATGACCTGGGCCAATTTCATAGAGCTGCTTAAGCAAAAGATTTGCTTAAGCACGAAAATAGCTTGCTTATTTTACACATGTTACTGGCCCAAATTTCATGCCATATACATCGCTTGTGACTGGTATTTAGCCGTTGTTTACTTTAGCATAACAATTGAGTGGAGTCTTGGCCAGTAATCTGATTTTACTAAGCAATGAATTTTTTGCTTAAGCAAAATTTTGTGCTTAAGCAGCTCTATGAAATTGGGCCCTGAACAGACAAAATGCACATAGTGTCTAAAAGGTCAAATTAAGTTTTTGTAATGCACTCATTTTTAAAATTTTGAAAATGTGACCAAATGAAAGGTTTTTCACATTACGATGTTGAAAATTGTTTGATACCAATAAATTTTTTTCAAAATCCAAAAATAAAACAATATGATCAGTACGTTAAAAGACTTAAAAGTCTTTGATAGTTTTCCATTCATTCCTGAAATTTGATGCTGTGAAATCGGAAAACGACAACGATTCTGATGTTTACATGAACCAATTATGTGTTGGAACAAAGGGACCAATTTGTTTTGGTTTTATGTCTGATGATGCCATCTTTCAAATTTCACTCTGGAAGAGTGTCAGGAAAACTGAAATTTTTTGAGGTTAGGGACTTTTAATTTCGTTCTCAATCTCACAATTGAAAAATGTGTGCATCATAAAAAACTTAGGTTAACCTCAGAGCCTATCTCTAAAGTTGAATGGCTGCAAAATAAATGAGATCTCCACTCCCGATCTAATCAATTAAATGACCAAAGCATTTTCATCTATTTGAAATCATCTTTCACTAATCGTGAAAGAAATTGGTTGTAATCTTGTTCCAAGGGAAAATCTTTTTTTCTTCTTCATCAGAACTTCCTTTAAGTTTGCCTGTTGCGGGCAACAGCCAACAGGTTTAGTGAAAACAACATTTTCCCAGGGAACAAGATAGCATTTCTTTTACTATCAACAAAAAATCAGTGTGTTACACCGCTTTGAAACCTTACATACTGATAACAAAGGAAGTAACAGCGCTTTTCATTTAAGCCAATTAACACTTAAGTTAAACTTGCACAATTCAGTATGACACTTTTGACGTTGAACACATGAGCATAGCCTATAAACCATGGGTACATCTCTGTATTAGACGCAAAGTAAATTTAAAGCAATGATATGCGCAATATATTTTGGAAATTTAGTAGCCGACATGGTGGTAGAAGTATACCTTCCTCACAAAACTTGCTCGGCCAAAATGTGCTGGTTGTAAAACTACAGTATGCTCTATCAGGTGTATACTGTAGGGTTATGATCAAAATAACTACACTTTTGTTCGTTCGTAGGTTTCTAGCTGCTGTTTGTTGTTTGTAATATCTTTGTTTGTTTGTTTATTTGTTTGTTTGTTTGTTTGTTTGTTTGTTTGTTTTATCCATTTTGTCGGGCAGTGGTTGGAAAGCAACCAGATAGTTGTTAAGTCTTTGTTTTTAACTAAACCACTCGGGAGGTGAGTTGGGTTTTTTCCTGTACTTTTGTTTCACTATATATATTTCAAGTATTTTCTAGTTCAATTTCATGTAATATAAATTCTTTACACTTTGGTGTTGAACAAAGAAAAATTCACTAGAGGCGGATTTGAACCTGAGACCTCCAGATTAGTGTGGCACTCAACACAGCTACATGTATCTAACATTTTTGAAATTATTTCAATTTAGATTTTTGGGAGTGACAATAATTTTTTTTTTTAAATAAGATTGTTTTTCTAGTTTCAAGTTTTTAACAGTGTGCTTTGTTCAACCCTTATTTAAAATTTCATATGGAACAGTTTGTATATCTTGTATCGTGTTTTTTATCCTTTGAAATCAATAAATATAACAACTTGACTTTCTCCTTTGTTGCTCCCCGGATATGGAACAACCTCACAGTGCGCATCAGAAATTGAAACTCTTTGACATTGTTAAAAAAATCTCTCAAAACTCATTTATATCAGATGTTGTAGTAATAGTTCCATTGGTTTTGCTCTTTTCAGCGCTTTGATCTTGATGTAAAGGCGCTTTACAAATATTTTGTTGTATGTATGGATGTATGTATGTATGTTTCCTTGTTGATGGTCTGATGGTCAACCATAACATCAGCAATTACGATAGGTGTTCCTAAAAGCAATACTTTACCTCAAGAACACAAACAATTTGTCAAAGACAAGCTTCACAAACACATAATTTTTGGTAAATTACTTTGGTTTGAAAAACAAAAGAGTACCCACAATTGGAGCTATGTACACGAGAGCGAGTAACAATGCTAGCATAAAATGTACTTTGCAAAGCAAACATTACAACAAAGAGAGTAACAAACCAGCGTCCTTAACTCAATGGCTCTTAATAGTCAGCAAGCGATCAAAAAACTTTAGAAAAGTGACATAATTAAGCCAGACATTCTCAATCTATACTCCATCATACAATCAGTGGCACTCCCCCCCCAAAAAAGTAAAACAAAAATGAAATTTGACATTATTTTCTCTCTTGCCACAACCAAACTTCTAGATTTGCTCCTTTTCATTTACTGCTGCGATCCTAGATGCTCAATAGATGTCCTACATGTTTATTGAAAAAATGTAGAAGTACCGTTATAAAGAGGTTCTGCTTTAATAAAGGGAAAGTTCTTAACCCAAAATCTCATTTCCTACTGTCATGAATGTGTGTTTCTTTGTTTTGCTGTCCTCATATAACATTGTTCCTAGTAGTAGATATATAAAGCAAGACAAGTTCTCCAAAGAACATAATCTACCTGGCAAGGTAAATACGTGTACACACATGGTGTAACCGCAAACCAAATAATATGTCGACTGTATGCAAAAAAAAAATATCAACCAAAATCAAACGGGAGTGCCACTGATGATAATACATACTGTCATAACCGAGAGGAAAAAAATACAAACAAAACCAAAAAATTGACAACTTTCTTTCTCTATTCAATATGTATGAAATCCAAGCTAATTCTTGATCTAAATACACCGTCTACCCATTCTACTCATTAAACACATTTGACATTCTGTGTACAGATAGATTATCTCTTTCTATATAATATATCCAATTGCTTCAATGACTCTCTATAGCTTTTTTGTCTTCCTTTTTTTTTTACAATCCACATTTTCACATTCTTTTCACAATATTATGATTCTGTTCAATACATTCTACAAAGGTTACAGTAACGACCCCTCCATGATTATGTACACTCTTGTTCCACAACTTTCCCCCTTCCTTTCCTGATTTGCTAAGCGCAAACAATTTGCTTAGTAGAAACAGAGTTGTTAATGTGTTTGTGACCACTTCGCAAATCGATCTGTTAAGCTTTTTGTTGTGCTAAGCAGCTTCTCACAAAGAGTTTTACAAGGATGGGTTCCAACCCGGCATCCATTCTTCATCTTTACAAATGCCAACACATAAACTAAATCCGCATCCGCATCAAGCAACTTAAAAGAATAGGGGCCTTTCTCAAACCGGCCCGGGCTCCTCGCGCTGCGTACAAAGTGGAAACACAGCGAAATTTAACCCATTCTTCAGACCTCTACATTTACAGCACGTTTTGCACTTGCACGGTGGTGGTGGTACGAACACCAGACGCCATTGGGAGCCATAGTCCACGCCCAAGCCAAGGTTTGAGAAATGCCCCTAGCATTTCTAAATTTAGCGACTCTGGCTCTTGGCTACTGGCTTCACTGATATTGAGATCTCATCATTGATTAGCCATAGCCACAACCATAGCCGTCAATTCAGACACCATTAACCTTTTTAAATCCCTCACTTACAACAAGTTACAACTATACACAATAATATACAGAAAGAGATTTTTTAAGCAGTATCACTTGCAACATAAGCGCTGCGATAAACAGGCTCCAAACTCAACTCTTTAACCGACATGCAACTTTCTATTTGCCAAAAAAAGAGGAAATGGCCAATCACAGCTAGCTTTTGTACAGTGTTTTTCAGTTTTCTATGGCACTGTTTTGAAAAGAAAAAGAAAAAATCAGCCGATCAGCTGAAAAGTTGCATGCCAACTCTATGGCAGGACATGTATGTCAACATTGACAACTAAGATATTACCCATCTGAAATAGAAAGTTCCCACTTCCCAAAGGCAGTGATATCTCCTTTTTATTAATGCAGAACTATGCATTTTGCACACAAAAACTGCGAACTGCCGGGTATGATGCAGATTAGAAAAGGTAAGAACCCTTGATGCAGCTGAAAGCCTAAGTTGCCCATAAAGATGGCGTTGATTAGGGAAATATCCACAGATGGGAGCACTATAAGTCCACCCACCATAGCAACTGTTCAACAATGGTTGATAGTTGCACTTGACGCACATACATGTAACAACACCATTACCATTTCTATTACCCTTCAGTGATGGCCGCAGATGCAAATCAATTGCCTTTTATTCCCAACATTTCCAAAGCCTACTACCTATCACAAGATAACACTGCCTTAGTTAACCTAACACCAAAATCACAAGGAATTAACATTCTAAAGTAATACTGAACACCAAGGCAACATCTTTTTTTATTTAATCATCTGGTAACTAATTATTGTTACTGTTACAAAAGTAAAAGAGCATTCGGGGATAAAATAGAAAAATACCAACTCCAACATAGAAAGGGAAAAATCCTCTAAATATTTTAGTTTCTTTTAAGAAGGAACACAAATTTCAATTTTGGTTCAGTGTTTCAAGAAAGTACACGAAATACACTTTTAAAACTTGCATTGACAGATTGGTATAAATTTGTGTAGTAAGTTTACTGTTGGCTGTACTCAGTACAAAAACGGACAAGACCATTTTCTTTATAGACCACAAAACTGCAGCATTTTTTGTTGTCATTAATCTAAAGATTTTTTTTTTCAAAAGAGTTCCAAAGGTGTATCCACGGTGAGTGCCTTCTCATATTTCCTCTCATTGCAAAATCAATGAGAACATTCTCATCATAAGACCATAAAAAAGTCCTGTTATGTTGGAGCTCTGTTTTGTATAACTGCTTTGTTGCAACATTGAGGTACAACAAAGGAATCTTCCAAAGATGAACTCAAAGTATTGTCATCCTGCACAAGGTCTTTTTACATTCTTTGTCTTGCCTCTGCAAGTCAGGGTTCCAGTTTGTGCCAACGATATTTTCAAAGGAGAAGCTCCAAAAAGCTCTGAAAAATAATACTGTACGAAGCATAGACATTTTATTTCTTCAGAACACCGACCCTACATGTGGTTAAACAGAGTCTCACAGACCAGGGTGCAGAGAGCAATCCCCAGCGCAAACCTCAACACTCACAAGGAATGTGGAAACACCTTTGAAGGTTTCAATATCAAACAGCTGTTAAATATCCAAATATGCTAAGCGAAATGAGCATGAATCTAAGCAGTAACGATGCAGTCATCATTGGACCATTACTCGTTCCCGCTAAGCACAGTTTTTCTGTTGATTCTTTGCAGCTATGTAAATGATATTGGCCTTCATTAAAAAAACAAAATCTTTATAACATTAAGCACCCTGTAAAACTAACCTTTGGAGCATTTCTTTTTATTTCATTAATGGACAAACACAAATTTTACTAGAAATGAACTCAAAAATTGTACAAACGCCCACTATAAGATCAATAAAAAAACTATAAAATTGCAAAAATTCTGCAGCATGATACTGTGACCTGACCTGATGGGAATAAACAATTTAACACTCATGAATATGCATGATATATGCAGATTGAGGTCACTTTCATTACGATGGTTGATAAAGTGTAAAAAGCCTCATAGTGAACGTATGAATGTTTCATGTCAAATTTGATTATCATAAATAAAAAATGTTATATATTACGGCAGCAATGTAGTTGTTTCCTAAATAATGATTAGCAATGAATGTCCCATGCAAGTTAAACTGGTCATCCATTAGAGGAACACGTTGCCTTGGATCGGTCGAGTTGGTCTTTGAAAAGCGTTCGTAACCGTTCGTTATAAAATGCATATGATCAGAAAGATATTTTAAAATTCTACTTGTTAAAACAAGTAGAATATAATGATCCACATAAGTACGTTATCACTCGAAATTGCGTGGTTTTCCTTTTACCTCGTCCACAAACACGGTCGACCATTTATGGGAGTCAAATTGTTGACTCCCATAAATGGCCTACCGTGTTAGTTCGCAAAGTAAAAGGAAAACCACAAAATATCAAGGCAAATGTGTGTGGATCATTGTATTCTACTTTTTAAACATCTTTCTAACCATAAGCATTTTATAACAAACGGTTACAAACGCTTTTTAAAGACCAACTCGACCGATCCAAGGCGACGTGTTCCTCTAATGGGTGCGGCAACTTTTTCCTTGAAGTTTAATAACCCAAGTAATTCAATATCAACACACTAAAAAGGATTTATACTTTCTGAGGCCAATACTAGAAACTCCTTAATTAAAGGGCTTTGATACCTTTTGGACATCAAGTTTTTGGTCATGACACTGTGAATGACGATGTTTGTAATATAATTAACATTGAAGTTTCAGCTTCATTAGTCGTCAAGTTTTGGAGAAAAGTCTGAAAAAGCAATGTTTTCAGGAGAGTGGCATAAATACCAGTACTTACATGTACATGCTAAAATAATTTTTATCTCCCGAGACAAAAATTATTTTCGTGACATTTGACAATGTTTTACTCGTTTCTCAAAAACTACAGCACCTAAGCAAGTAATGTTTTAAGGGAAGCTTTCTACTATCATTATCTTCAAATCACGTAAGTTTAATGTAAATCTGTGTCCTATAAAAAGTACCCAAGCTCTTTAATGGAGCTTTTCCACAATGGGTTGTCATGACCAGCTCTTTTTTTTTTTTTAAACAACTTTTTGGAAATATTCAACAATTAACCAGACTGGAATGGAGTCTCGAAATCCTTGCTCACAGTACATGCCCTGGTAAATGCATTTAAGTTGTGATCGATATAAAAATATTTCAATCTTTAAATTTTGACATGATCATTAAGTATGTCAACTATTTTCTTTTTTCTTAAAAGATGATTAGTTTTGTTTAAAGTTTGAATGTGATTTTCAAATTGTTAATATATTTGTTTTATAGACATAATATGTTTGCATAGGGCTATCTTCTGTTGGTCCCATCCTCACGTACGGCAGTAAAAAATGACAAATATTTCACTTTTTTGTTTCTATATTGATATGCGTAGTATACATGACCTGATTTTGTAAGTCTGAATAATTGATCATCAAATACCATCAAATCTTATCTGATGATCACGTACTCTGATATATTTATTCATAAAAAAAATAGAGAACCGAGACCAAAGTGAATGGTATAATACAGGATTGGTAAAGATGAAAAACAGTATTTAATTTTAGTCTGAAAGCTTACTGATTATGATGCTTCACACTAGAACAAATTTTTCTGTGAAATACTTCTCTCTGAAATGAAGTCGTATTCGAAAAACTGTATATAAAAAAATATTTAAAGAAAATGTGTTGCTGATTTGGGTTGTTACAAGAAAAATTAAGGACAATTCTGTTTACATGCTGAAAATTGTTCATGGTTTCTCACTTTTTTTTCCCCTGCCTCTCACAAGGGTTACAGTTCAAATTTTCACAGGTTTGTTATTTCAAGTATATACGATTGTTCACGTAAAACATGTACACTATTAAACTGCTAATACTTTATCATCTCTACCAATCCCGTTTAATACCTTAAAAGCTCGGTTGATACTTCCTTTGAACCTGAAGCGAATTTCGATGTCACAAATTTGATGTTTCATACTAGAACAAATAGCGCATTTGTTGCACGAGGCTGTCTATTCCCAAGGAAGCTGAGATGGTTTAAGGAGTGAATTAAGGCCCAGTGACCAGGGGTAATAATTTGAAGCGCTTTGAGACAACCGTTCGGGAGTGAAAAAGCGCGATATAAACCCAAAATATTATTATTATTATTTGCAACGAACCACTCATAACAGCTGCCCTGTGCTCTTCTCCTACTACGAAGCATTCGCAGCGAACAGAGGTGTGACATCAAATTCGCTTCGCATGAAGCAATAACAGGAAGTATGAACCGAGCTCAAGTCCCAAAATTTGGGAAAACTTTTGTGAAAAGATAATCATCCCGATGGAAAAAGGAAGGAAACCTAAATTTGGAAGGAAAAGAATGTGATTCAGTAGGGGAAAAAACAAATGGTCATATTTTGCATTTCTATCTGCAGTACAAAATATTTGGGTCAAAAAAGAAATAGATGAAAGAAACTACTGAAAAGATACTCCGAAGCACGATATGAAAAATCCTTGTAAAAAAACTAATGTAACATAATATCAGATAAATAATAAACACCGAAAAACGCAAACCCAAGAGAACTGTTCATTCAATACAACACAGTTACAACAACTCAGAAAGTAAATCAACAAATATACAAATAAATAATTACCATTTTTAAAAGCTGACTCCTGGGAAAAAATCCCAAAACAAACAGAATTCAAAATAAAAAACCCACAATTGCCTATAAACCCTTCAGAGATCCAAGCGAATGCTATTGGCTTGTGCCCAAAGTGACCATAGCAGCTGCTAAAGGCCGCAAGATTTGACCTAAATTCTCCACAACCAACAAGATTAAAGTAACAGTCATCTCCTGACTTGACAATGTACAATCTTTCCCAAGTACACATACTTTATAAAATGTCCAAAAACAAACAAAGTATATATGCCTGTTCCTTTTTCACAGAACTCAGGAAAGCACTGAGTGCACAGTGCTAACCGACATTGGAGTACATATGTAGGTACAACCAAAACGAACATTCTTTATCTCCGATGCAAATTTAACATCTTCTAAAGTTCAAATATTTTCTTTTAAACTAGCAAAAAGAGAAAGATAAAAACTCAGTAAGAATTCAACATCTCTTGGCACATGACGATAATTCAACAGAAATGCGTGGTCTCTTAAGGGTTAAACTAAAAATCATAGTTCTACTCATTGACCTAACTCTGTATACGCCAACAACGCATGCTAGAAAATAAAAGTATACCCCTACGCTACCAGTCTTGTACTGTACACTAAAATACTATACAAGGACTCTCTCTCTCTCTATCCATTCAAAGGCTAATAAACTACTACATAATCTGCTTATGTTCACATATAATACATTTCAGTCATCTACAGAACATTTAAGGTTTTGCCCTTGGGATGATTTCTTGAGAAGAACTCTCTTGATGGGTGTCATCTGAAGAAACCCCCCCCCCCTCCTTAGAATCCAATCTGAGGTCCATCGGATGTTATTTGCAGCGAGTAAGCACCCACAAGCAGCAGCAGCTGTAAGGAGTCAAGAATAATGGCACGGTCTTAACGGCACTGGACACTATTGGTAATTACTCAAAATAATTGTGAGCAAAAAAAACCTTACTTGGTAGCGAGCAATGGACAGCTGTTGATAGTATAAAACATTGTGAAAAACGGTTCCCTCTGAAGTAACATAGTTTTTGAGAAAGAGGTAAGTTCCCACTCAAATAATAAAACTTAAGCTACATTTATTTATGAGGCATCTGAAAGCACACGAATTTGTGCAACAAGAGTGTTTTTTCTTTCATTGTTCTCTTGCAACTTCGATGACCAATTGGGTCACAGATTTGTTATTTTATGCATATTTTGGGAGATTATCAAGTGAGAAAAGTGGTCTTTGACAATTACCATTTAAAGGCACAACAATCAACACCTACCTTTGAGTATGGGTCACAGAGTGTTTTCACCGTTAACACATTACGGCCATTCCGCGGTAGAAACGAAAGTAGAAAATTTGAACCCTGAAATTCAATTGAGACAGGGTGTAAAAAGTGAGGGTCATTTATTTCCAAATAAATTCATTCTATTTAAGTGAGGTTTATTGGGGGAAAAAAAAGAAAAATCAAATAAAAAATTACAATTAAGATTATTCTGAAACAAAATAAAGTATAAATACACATGTGTTATCCCTGAAAGTTTTAAGATATAAAGTACATACTGTCTGAAAACTAAAAAAACAAAATTGGAAACTTTATAAATAGAAAATTAGATAATACTCAATAGATATATGTACCAAAAAGCAAATAAAGATAAAGTTAAATCAAAATAAACTTCTTAGGCCATGTCCAAAATGGCAACTACAGCTAGGGCTACAGCTAGATTTTTGCTTCATCAGACGTCCTTAGCAACAAGCCAATTCAGATACTGCCTTAGTGAGATTGAAGCACTGAAAGAAAATTCTCTAGAATTAAAAACTGCACTTAAAACTTTCACCTGGAAAAAAGAACATTGATTAAACACAAGGTTTATTCCACCCAAGTGATAATTATATCGAAGTCTACCAAACAAGGTACTCAAGGCGCTGAGTATATATACAAACTTTCAGAAAGATAGGTTTATTGAATTGATGAATTCTGAAACCCAATTATTTAGCACCTTTTAAGGGTTACAAGGTGCTACGGCACATACGTGTACAGCAACCACAGCCAGGAACACCGGGGGAACCCGTTCTCTTTTCAACAAGTGCACTGGGTTCTTTTACATGTACATACGTACACAACACAAGTGATTTGCCGGTGGATTTCATTTCACAGAATACTGGGAAAGTACTGAGAATACACTGCTGAAATTAAACGATGTGACATCACATGTTTACAAAAGAGCCACAGAGCCTGGACTTCCTGCAGGCAAAATTTGTACACGGCCCAATAGAAAAATCATAAAATCTTATATTTTATGGAGATTGCACTGTCTATCAGCTTTTGATATGATGAAAGGGGGCACATCTCAACACTTGTCCAGCTTTAACTTTCACAATTCTTGGATTTATGTGGAAATTATGACACAACATGTCACTTTTCCCATAAGACCTGTGCAGTATTGTGCCTGCCAGAATACTTAAAAGAGAGAGTAAAATCAAATTATAATCACCAATGCAAAAATCTACTTAATCTTTCAGTTCAAGTTTTAGTTTAGTTTAGTTTGATTAGACTTTACACTGGCATAAAAATATAAATATACAAGACAATACATAAAGAAACAACGAATCAAAATAGCTTAAAACCGGCAAATAGAAACAAGTGACCAGCACCTCTACAAAGCCGTCCTGCCACAAAGAATGTCCCCTGAAAACCACCCCATAGTTAAAACAACCCATCCCACTGTACAAAAAAAAAAAAAAAAGTTCTGTTCTGTCGTGTACTAAAATTTCTTGTCTGTCCAGACTCACCTGAGATAGTTGGGGTAGGTCATGACCATTCAACATCACCTTGTAGACAAAGCTATGTCCGGTCAGTCGACACGAGAGGCCGTTTAAACCCAAATGGGCATGGCCGATAAATAGCACGCTCCCACAACCTGGAAACAAAAAGTTCATACATTAACAGCAGGAATAGAATTAAAAGTACCAACAGTGCAGCCAGCAGATACATGTTGTGAAGCGCTCATTAACAGAGCAAAACCCCCTTAGAGCCATTTCCGTAAGAAAACAAAATAAATCACAGATTTACAAGTAACTTACAGGGTTTACAGAAGGTAGCAGTGAAAGACTTCTCTTGAAATAGTATTCCATGAAATGCTTTACTTTTTGAGAAAGCTTTAAAACAATTATCAATTCTCGATATGGAGATTTACGGATTAAAGCCATTGGACCCTTTCGGTTCATGAAAAAAAATAAAAGTTCACAGATTTACAAATAACTTACAGGGTTTACAGAAGGCAATAGTGAAAGACTTCTCTTGAAATGTTATTCCATGAAATGCTTTACTTTTTGAGAAAACAGCAAAACAATATAAATTCTCGTTAACGAGAATTACGGATTTATTTCAAACACATGTCATGACACGGCGAAACGCGCGAAAACAAGGGTGGGTTTTTCCGTTGTTTTCTCCCAACTCCGATGACCGATTGAGCCTAAATTTTCACAGGTTTGTTATTTGATATAGAAGTTGTGGTACACAAAGTGTGGGCCTTGGACAACACTGTTTACCGACAGGGTCCAATGGCTTTAACAGCTCATGACACAGCGAAACGTGCGGAAACAAGGGTGGGTTTTCCCGCTATTTTCTCCCGACTCCGATGACCGATTGAGCCTAAATTTTCACAAGTTTGTTATTTTATATATAAGTTGTGATACACAAAGTGTGGGCCTTGGACAATACTGTTTACCGAAAGTGTCCAATGGCTTTAAAGGCCCTAGACAGTATTGGTAAGTACTCAAAATAGTTGTTAGCATAAAAACTTACTTAGTAACAAGCAATTGAGAGCCGTTGGTAGTATGAAACATTGTGAGAAACGGCTCCCTCTGAAGTAACATAACTTCTCACTCAAATATTAAAAGACTTCAGGCCTGAAGCCTTTTATTATGCATCTGAAAGCACTCAAGTTTGTGCCAAAAGGGAGGTTTTTTCTTTCATTATTCTCTTGCAACTTTGATGAACAATCGAGTCTAAATGGCCACAGATTTGTTATTTCATGAGAGGAAGATGTCCTTGATGGATGCATCTAGACTTGACATTGTCATCCGTGACAGACGTCTGCCAATTGGGATCACCAAGTGAGAAAACAGGGCCCAATTTCATAGAGCTGCTAAGCACGAAAATTTGCTTAGCATGAAATTTCTTTTTGGATAAAAATAGGGTTACCAACAAAATTTCTATTTGTTGCATATTGCTTGTTACTGGTAATAAGCTGTTGTTTGCTTATCCTGAAAATCACGTGGAAATTTGGTTGGTAATCCTGTTTTAACCAAGGAAGAAATTTCATGCCAAGCAAATTTGTGTGCTTAGGAGCTCTATGAAATTGGGCCCTGGTCTTTGACAATTACCAAAGGTGTCCAGTGTCTTTATAACTAATATATGAAATAGAAAAATTATGGAGGTTATTTCTTTCATCATTCTCTTACAACTTTGATGACCAATTGCGTCTTAACTTTCACATCCTTGATGGATGATGGATGCATCTAAACTTGACACTGTCGTCCAGGACAGACATCTGCCAACTGGGATACACCAAGTGAGAATACTTACCAAAAGTTGTAAGTGCCTTTAAAGGCAGTGGACACTATTGGTAATTATCAAAGACCAGCCTTCACAGCTGGTGTACATGTATCTCAACATATGCATAAAATAACAAACCTGTGAAAATTTGAGCTCAATGGGTCGTTGAAGTTGCGAGATAATAACGAAAGAAAAAAGCACCCTTGTCACACGAAGTTGTGTGCTTTTAGATGCTTCATTTCGAGACCTCAAATTCTAAATCTGAGGTCTCGAAATCAAGTTTGTGGAAAATTACTTCTTTCTCGACAACGATGTCACTGCAGAGGGAGCCGTTTCTCACAATGTTTTATACTGTCAACCCCTCCCCAATACTCATCACCAAGTAAGGTTTTATGCTAATAATTATTTTGAGTAATTACCAATAGTGTCCACTGCCTTTAACTAAGAGATGAAATAGCAAACTTAGTTGTAGGGGAATGAAGTGTACCTTGGTCTGACATACCTTGGTTGTGAGCGTGCTGCCTGGTGTCGTGGTTGAGGTAGATGTGGTGTTCAGTACTCTCACGGATACGGAAGCATTGAAGAGGAAACACAGGCTTGACCAGCTTAGCAGTGCCGCATAAGTACTGATTGATAGTACTCTCAAATTGCATTGTAACCCTGGAAAATAAACGGCGGTAAAGTTATTACCCTGGTATGAGAACAGCATAAGTGCTGCATAAGTAATGATTGATAGTACTCTCAAATTGCATTGTTGCCCTGGAATACAAACGGCGGTAAAGTTATTACCCTGGAATAAGAACAGCGTAAGTGCTGCATAAGTACTGATTGATAATACTCTCAAATCGCATTGTAACCCTGGAAAATAAACGGCGGTAAAGTTATTACCCTGGAATGAGAACAGCTTACATGTAGTCATGCCGCATAAGTACTGATTGATAGTACTCTCAAATTGCATTGTAACCCTTGAAAATAAACGGCGGTAAAGTTATTACCCTGGAATGAGAACAGCTTAGTCATGCCGCATAAGTAATGATTGATAGTACTTTCAAATTGCATTGTCACCCTGTAATACCAACGGTGGTAAAGTTATTGCCTGGGATCAGAACAGCAGTGAAAGGTTATCCGCGGGGAAAAGAACAGCAAGTAAATTTTGCTCTCAAAATAACAACAAAACCATTGCTCTGTATATTAAAATAAGAAGAGCAGTGAAGCATTACACTGGATAAAGAACTGTGTGACACCTGACAAACAATATCAATAAAACATCAAACTGGAAAAAGAATGGCAGTAGAACATTACACTGGATAAAGAATGCAGGAAAACATTTCACTGGATAAAGAATGGCAGAACAAAATTTCACTGGATAAAGAATGGTAGTAAAACATTACACTGGATAAAGAACGGCAGTAAAACATTTCACAGGATAAAGAATCGTGTAAAACATTACACTAGATAAAGAATGGCAGTAGAACAAATACACTGAATAAAGAACGGCAGTAGAACATTACAATGAATAAAGAATGGCAGTACAGTATTACACTGGATAACAAATGGCAGTAAAAAATCAAACTGGATAAAGAATGGCATTAAAACAATACTCTGGATAAAGAATGCCAGTTCATAGTTCATAGTTCAAATTAAAGTATTTCCACTCAATCATTTAACTCACAGATAAAGCACTACACAATGTATATAAAACGTACATAGTATTATTATTCAGGGGTAGAAATTAAGTGTATTTTCATGGTAGTCAGCAGGGCTAGTAACCAAGAAGCCCCGATGAGATTTTGGTAGCCCAAAAAACACATTGAGTCACACTGCACAAACTTTACAATACACCATCAGCACAGTTCATTGCGGTTTGTGATATTGACTTTTGCATTATTTCCCACTAGCCCGCCGCGCTATCGAACTGGAAAAATAAGTAGCCCCGCTGCAAGTCTGGTAGTCCCGGGCTAGCGGGCTAGTGGCAATTTCAACCCCCGTTATTATTTATTTAAGATCATAGCCTGTAGACCAATCTGACGCGCACCGGGTGCGCAAGTGTTGAGCACTGGGCGCGCAAGTGTTGAGCACCGCGCGCCATTTACTACGGTGTCTTCAATGCCTAGATTGTGCACAAAAAGACACCGCAGTTGGTAATTTTCAATAGAGGGCGCTCCCAATTTTGTTTCGTCGGATTGGTCTTTAAAGTAAACAAGGTCAAACTAACCTGTTGATATGATTGTTGAGTACATCGTACACATTGGGATGCTTGTAGATGATAGCATACCCTGCTACTGTATCCGCACCCGGAGTCAAGATGGCCCAGTTACCTCCAAACATCAAGAGGAGATTCACGATGTCCGAGTGACCCCTCTTCCCAGCCTGAAGTTATACAACAATGCATTCATTAATATAATTTTTCATTGGGCTTTTTCACAAGCAGAATCTACCGGTATGTATGGGTGCTACAATGTAAGGGAATAAATGTGCACACACTTTGATTCCCATTAATAAATACCTTTACGGTCCAAAATAAATCAACACTTTTTGTTCAAAAAATTAAATAATTGCAAAAATTATAAGTGCTCAATGACTTCTTTCAACACATCACCCCTCCAGTAATGAAATGGTAAGGCCCTCGGGTAAACAACTACTTATAAGGAGATTAACTGGTGTTACATGTGTATCATCCGTTCAAACAACCCCTCGTGATGCCCTTTCGACCAATCAGAATGGATAAACTGTCTTAGGTATTCATGAATATCAATTAATCCAACAGCAACAAAAGCAAAAAAAAAAACAGCTCTGAACATAATATCAATATATGTTATATTTTAGTCACTGGCACAAGCCAATTTAATTTTAAATGTATAAAAACAAATTGTATTTCTTAATGCTTTTTCTGTAATTTTTAACACATCTATTTTTATTAATCTCTGTATTTGAAACTCAATTCAGCCTTTGACTGGTGTTTGAATGTTATTAATAAACCAATAATAATAATAATAACAAGCAATTTTTTCAGTGTTGGAGTTAAGCTAAATTGTAAGCATTTCCACACGTTAAACTTACAGAAAACTTTCATATCAGTAGATAGGTCTCACACATATTAGGCAAAAAAAAAGGTAAAAATGAAGCGTCCTGCCTTTTCGACCCGTTTTCTTTTGAATTGCTGGTCGACACATTTTGTTGAGACAAAATTATCTTTTTTTTCCCCGTGTAAACAACATCCTCTAAAAAGGAGGTGGGCAGGACGCTAAACATGTTTTTAATTTTGTTTTTTGCCTAAGGACATTTTCAGACCACTTTTGTCTCACATCAGTGCTTTATCGTGTAGTAAAATAACTTGCACACTTTAACGGGTCCAAATGTTCAAATACGCGCGAGACGTGCTCAGTATGTATAATCAACACAGGCCAAAAACTTGAACCAGTTTTTCAGTAAGCAATGATCAACCTAGACCTGACTGTTTACAAAACACAAACACAAAACAAATATAAAATAAGGAGATTTCACTGGTACCATCATCATAGCCGTCTCCCCTGTGCCATTTTGCTGTAGATTGACGTGGGCACCAGCTTCAAGCAAAATAGCTACCAGGTTATAAAGTCCCTGCAAAAACACAGAATGAAAACTGGATTTAAAAGTTTGTGTCTAAGCTGTGTCAACACAATTACAAATATGTTTTACTGGTATCCTGCACATTTTTGCTCAGCAAAAAACAATTAAGCATCATTTTCTCCTTAAGCAGCTCTTTACATTTATCGGTTTATTTCGTAAAAACATTACAACCAAGGTTGAATTGCACACGAGCATGTACAATATAAAAATTTCTTAAAAAGAATCTAAAAGGTTAAACAGTTTTAACACACGATAGGAAATGAGCAAGTATTAAAAACAATCAAAACAACAAACAATCAACCAGCACTTAACCAGAAAGAAAGAAACTTAACAAAAAGAGACGTACTCCAAGGGACACATTGTGGATAGAAAAGCCAACACTCAAATCCATACAGTTCAACTTAAAAGAAATGAAATTGGGTCTAAAATTTCAGCTTGTTGGACACCAGAACGCTTAGCCAAGACAAGCTAAAGATTTATTGTAGAATATGTGAGAAACAAGAATGGTGTGTTGACAAACAAAAATGCCCCGCTGAGATTTATCTGAGCGGGGCAAGCGGGGCGTTTTTGTTGATCTCACTCACTTTTTAAAATCTCAGTCAAGAATGAGATTCATCTCATTCTTGAATTATCACTTGGACAACATTTCTTTTGCGTTAGCCAAAATGAGCTTCACATTTGATCTAGGGATGTAGGGGGCTCCAAAAATAAACAAGTTTCGAGTTGATATGCCAAGTCCTTCTAGAGTTATTGCTCAGACAATATATCTTTTGTTATGCCCTTTGGGCTTGCTTCGCTGACGGGGCATAACATTTATTGATGGAAAGGAACAATTCAGTTTAAGGATGATATCTTACCAACTCCGTGGAGTACATGAGCGGAGTCAACCCAGACTTCTCCGGTACGTTGACCAGAGCTCCGTTGGCAATGAGTAGCTTAGCGATCTCGTCATGGCGGTTCATACAGGCCAGCATGAGCAACGTGACACCACAGACTGGGTCCGGCTGCTCTAGGTCATGCATGCCATTCAACCAGAGAGCTTCACGGACGCGCTGGGTCTGACCCTCCTTCACAGCTTGTTTCAACGATTCTACAGAGCAAATCCAACATTGACAACATTATCTTTAAATAATATATTAATAGTGGATTCTTATTTAGACTCAAATTCATTACTCCAAGGCACTCAAGGCACTTCAACAATATTACACCCTGGCAACAGGGCCATTTATTTTATACCTTAAACCATCTCAGCTTTTTAAAATGAAGTACTACTTTCTGTTACCGAAAATGACCCGAGTTGACAAAGGATTTATTTTGCTGGATTGCATCACACATTGTGGGTTGGATAATGGATCAAGCATTGTTAAGAGAGGATAAGGATTACTAAATACTGACCATTTGAGAATATGACCGGGGAGAGACCCTCAGGTTTGACCATCCAAGGCTCCTCAATAGATGTATCCTCATCAAAATCAAACTCAATCCCACCTGCAATCAAGAAAAAAAGATAAATATGAACCCTCTAATTGTATTATCACTTACCCCTGCCAATGTGTCTTGGTAAAAGTTGTTTTATATTCTTGCATTTAGGAGTCGTCTCCAATAACATACACCAATAATCTGTAGATTTCTTTGACAAGTGGCTTTATCACAAGGGAGTTTTGTAGCGCTCATTGAACAGGAAGGAAAGCTTCAAAAGTATGATCAAATAATAACTAAATACAAAACAAACAAGGATAAAATAAACAGGCACATTAGTTTTAGTGATTTCATTCAAGTTGATCTGTAAACATCAGATCAAAAGGGAAAGCCTTCAATCCAAATAAACGATACAAATACTAAACAAAAATAACGTACGTACTGTAAAATCATGGCATGTATGGTGTATTTATTAGTAACAAAACAATAACACCTGATGTTAAAGGCAGTGGACACTATTGGTAATTGTCAAAGACTAGCCTTCACAGTTGGTGTATCTCAACATATGTATAAAATAACAAACCTGTGAAAATTTGAGCTCAGTCGGTCATCAAAGTTGCGAGATAATAATGAAAGAAGAAAACACCCTTGTCACACGAAGTTGTGTGCGTTTAGATGCTTGATTTCGAGACCTCAAGTTCTAAACTTGAGGCCTCGAAATAAAATTCGTGGAAAATTACTTCTTTCTCCAAAACTATGGCACTTCAGAGGGAGCTGTTTCTCACAATGTTTTATACCGCCAACCTCTCCCCATTACTTGTCACCAAGAAAGGTTTTATGCTAATAATTATTTTGAGTAATTACCAATAGTGCCCACTGCCTTTAATCCAACAAAATGTGCCACTTTTCAATTGCATCAATAAAGAACAGTTGACTGGTAATAAATTAAAGTAAAATAGTGACAAGGTTAAAACTGACCAATCTATTGACCCAATTCACCTAAGCCCAGTTTCGTGGCTTTGCTTACCACCGAATTCTGTGCTTGTGATCACCATTCTTTGCTTACAGGGCAAGTGCCGAATTTCTGCCCTAGATGTAAAGCCAAGAATGCCTATTTAGAGCAATATTTTCTACATAAGCAGCTCTATAAAATTGGGTCCAGAGTAGAAGGGCACATGATCGCGTGAAATTGTTATTCAGAATTTCTATGAAATATTATCATTGTGAAAGTGCTCCCAATGTATGATGTGCATTTGTGTCACAGGCAAGCAAACAAAAGCCTGGTTTATACACAAAAATTGGGTGCGGAATTTCAATTTGAAGCCAATTTCTGTGAGGCAGACATTCGATACGTTCCCCATTGTTGACTTTGGCAAATTTGACATTGCAGTAAACAAGGGGCGTGTTTGCAAACCTCAGCTTGTGCTCTCGCTTCTATTAAGGCTCTATCACCAATATTGGAGCGGAGTACATTTTGTATGATGTTATCAACATCAAACGAGGCCAAGAGCTGGAGACGGGGGCCTAAGATTTGGAAAAAGCCCCAGAGTTTAGGGACAGACTCTAAGAATAACCAGTAGTCAAGACCTGGCTTGACCTGCTTGAAACCAGGGGCTTTCCCCAAACCCCGGCTAGGGCTCTGGCTTATCAATTTAAGAATCGAGTGTACATTTTGCATAATGTTCCCAACATCAAACAGAGCCGAGAGTAAGAGACAAAGCCTAAGCCGAGGTTCTGAAAAAGCCCCTAAAATAGAAACTTGGCTCTTCTGTCAGACCTTGCAAGCCATTTCTAACACATGGTCATGGCAGCAATTGATCAATAACGACACGGGTGGCAGCTGCTAAAACAATAATACTAGGTTCTAACACCCCTAGGGGCGTATCCAAGTGTTTAGTATTTTTCCTGCAAAGTGTATGTGGAGCTATGTTGAGGCCTATTCCTTTATGTAGCACCATGTAACGGTGCTATATGCTGCCGATCAGACCAGGAACACTTCTGCGAACCCTTTCTCATAACAATGAGTGCAGCCACTAGGTTCTTTGACGCGCATTACTGGACTTACGCTTTCAGTCCAATCCAAAAGACGCAGCAATAAAGGTTATAGGTGTCTCGCACGACCGGGACTCGAACCCACACTCTGCGTCAGAGCTTGAGTCCGATGCTCTTATCCGCTTGGCCTCAAATAAAAATTTTACAAAGCAAAACAAACAAAAACAAGTTCAAGCAACACTTAAAGAAAGCAAAGCAGTAGCATGGGGGGGTTGATGTTATAATACCTTGCATTGAGGAAGAGGTTGTGGTTGAGGACATTGAGGCGAGCAAATCCCGGAGCTCAAAAGGTAGAGGTGGCTCATTCAGAAGAGCTGCACTGCCACCTGGGGCAGCAGTGCCACCTGGGGCAACAGTGCCACCTCGGGCAGCATTGCCACTAGGGGCAGTGACTAGAGGGATAGCAAAATCGAGGAGAAACGGCAAAAATTACAACATAATGCAAAGCGGTGGACCAATCAATACGCGCAACAATCTGTACACAAAGACATGTTAACAAAATTGCTGTTTTTTGTATATTTGATGTCAATCAGGCATCATGTCGAGCGATTTATACAATTTCCCTGACAGGACATGCAGGACAGCACATGACATAATAATGACGAACCAGGCCTAAAATTTCAACTTTGCAAGGGCAAGGCCACTTTCATTTTGCGAAGGGCACTTCCATTGGAATACCTTAAAGTATATGGAAAACTTTTGAAGGGCCACAAAGGCAGTAACCTCTGTTGCCTCTGAATAATTCCAGGCCTGTAGAACGCTGAGACCATGAATATTTGAAACTAAAAAGAACTTTAAATGAATCACAAAAAAAAACAGTCCAGATGATAGGCGAGTTTAAGTACGATACATGTAGTCATGGTCGGAATTGTACGACATTACATCTGCAAGTTTTGGTCAGGGATTTTTCCATGTCTTTGTGTAAAAAACGTGCTCCCAGCACACCAGCCATGGCGGCGCGGCGTGCTGAAGTTGCGTGTACGGATTGGTCAAATAAATTGTGACACAGAAATCAACAATAAACACAGCATGCAGAACGTGTGATTGATGCAAGGTGCATTGTGCTCAGTGTAGACCAAAGGAAGGAATACAGAAATGTGAATCAATATCTTCCTGGTTCCGCTCTTGGGCAACTCATGCAATTTGCATCACTTCGTTGATGAAAAAAATGTTTTATAAATTAAATAATGTTAAAGGGACACATTGCCTTTGATCGGGCGAGTTTATCTATGAAAATCATTTAAAGGCAGTGAACACTATTGGTAATTGTCAAAGACTAGCGTTCAGTTGGTGTATCTCAACATATGCATAAAATAACAAACCTGTGAAAATTTGAGCTCAGTCGGTCATCGAACTTGCGAGATAATAATGAAAGAAAAAACACCTTTGTCACACGAAGTTGTGTGCGTTTAGATGGTTGATAGAGACTTCAAGTTCTAAACTTGAGGTCTTGAAATCAAATTCGTGGAAAATTACTTCTTTCTCGAAAACTATGGCACCAGAGGGAGCCGTTTCTCACAATGTTTTATACCATCAACCTCTCCCCATTACTCGTCACCAAGAAAGGTTTTATGCTAATAATTATTTTGAGTAATTACCAATAGTGTCCACTGCGTTTAAAACCATTTTCTAACCACACATTTTCATAACAAACGGTTTCAAACGCTTTTCATAGACCAATTTGCCTGATCCTAGGCAACGTGTCCCTTTAATATCGTTGTAAAGCTGGCACATGAGAGGCTCCATGCAAAGCACCTGCTATCTATAATGAGGGATCACGCATAGCAGGTTTATGAATCACCATGCCAGTGCAAAAACGTATGCCCTTCTAATCTAAACCTTTCCCACATATACATACCCACAGAAAGTTTTAGTGCAGAGATTTGTTTGTTGTTTTTGCATTGAGCCTCTCTCGTGAGAGATACAACATTATTAGAAAATCAAGTATGCTTTTTCACAAAATGGTGTAAGATCCATGCTGTACATGAAAAGAAAACTTTTAAGGCCAAGTGAACGCAGGAACCATCGTTGATCAAGTTAGCCTGAAGTGTGTCGGGACACTTTTGAAAATTGGAAACAACTTTAAGTTGGGGAGGTAGTGCTTTCTGCTCTACTGGCCAGGCTTCGGACTGATGATACCCAAGCCTACATCCATAAGGACTGTAAAAGGGGTAACCTTGTTTCAGCCCTAGGAGTAGGTGGCAACGGCCTCCAGAAAAAAATAATTGTAGCCCACGCCTTCAGGCCTTGTGTGTCTGGCGTCTTGCATAAAAAAAAACTAAAAGTGGAAACAGCGCAATAATAACATGAGCTTCAAACAGTATTTTTTTAATTGTCAAAATGGTTATTTGTGCAAAAAATTACTTTTCTTGTTGAAGTGGTGATTAGAAAATAACTTGGTTGAATAACTGATTAATCGAGGTAACAAATGAATGATGAGTTAGAATTATGTAGATGGTAAAGAAAACTTTTTTTTAAAACAAAAAATTGACATCTGGACCAGGTACATGTACCTCTGACGGCTAAAATCTTGCTGATCTCTGGTATCTTTGTTTCAACTTTGACCTTCTCCGTTGGTTTGGGGTCTTTTTTCTTGGCTTTCTTGGTGGGTTTGGTGGAGTCTGTTTTCTTGACTTTCTCTGAGGGTTTGGAGTCGGTTTTCTTGACTTTCTCTGAGGGTTTGGAGTGGTTTTTCTTGACTTTCTCTGAGGGTTTGGAGTCGTTTTTCTTGACTTTCTCTGAGGGTTTTGAGTCCCTTTTCTGTACTTTCTCTGACGATTTGGTGTCTTTTTTCTTGACTTTCTCAGATAGTTTGGGACATTTCTGGCTGGTATTGGGAGCAGCAGGCTTGCGGCTGGTTTTGTCAGTATCTGGCACATGCTTGCAGTGTTTTTCTGTTTACAGGTCACACACACACATGCAGTTAAGCAATGAGGCCATATTCGAAACTGCGACTTCGGCTACAGCTTCGGCTATATCGAGTGCGTCTGCCTATTCTCCAACACTGGCAGACGCGCTGATCTAGCTGTAGCTGTAGTGGAAGTCACAGTTTCGGACACGGCCTAAGTAACTTATGCACTAGGCCTTCATAAATCCTCTAACATCGTTTGCAGGGGTCGAAATTGCCACTAGCCCGCTAGCCCGGGACTACCAGATTTACAGCCGGTCTACTCATTTTTCCAGCTTGATAGCCCGACGGGCTAGTGGAAAAATAATGCAAAAATCATCATCACAAACAATAAAGAACTATGTTATTGGTGTATTGTAAAGTTTGAGCCGTGACGCGGGACATAATGTGTCTTTCGGGCTACCAAAATCTAATCAGGGCTACTAAAAATTATTGGTCACTAGCCCTGCTGACTACCATGGAAATACACTTAATTTCGACCCCTGGTTTGTCAGGTCCCCCTTTTCTCACAAAAGTAACATAGTTCAGTCATTGTAAAGGGACCAGACTATTTGACTTCCCTTTTTCAGAAACACGGCTAAAGGCCCGGTCACACAGGCCCCGATAACGAGAACGAAAACGAAAACGATAAAAATGCATGGTCGCGATTGGTTGAATTGCTCCACGCAGAATACGCCCACGCTCATTCAACCAATCGAGGGTGTGCATTTTTATCGTTATAGTTTTCGTTCTCATTATCTGGGCCTGTGTGACCGGGCCTTTAGGCTCTGACTCTGGCTCAATCAGTAGTTCTGAAAACAAGCCTTTTTGGTACGTTCGGTTGTTTGTAATCAAAGTGTTTATCAATAAAACTAATCCTGTATATTGTAAGAAAATTGAATTTCAAAATGTGATTGCATTTTTAAGATTCACCGAAAAATCCAGAGGGAACATTTCCACACACGTTTTATGTTTGCACCCCTAAACATGCTAAAAGGGATACAGTCTGAGCAGCATCACAATCTGAGCCTGCAGCATTACCGACAATAACGCTTCTCAGACTCAAAACTTGTGGGGCACAGATAACTTATAGCTTTTTACATGTTTCTCAAAATGCTTCATATACTTTTAAAAGCTGCTATTGACCCATTTCACCTGACGTCATGATAAAAAAAATCTTGAATGCGCCATACTGGTGGGCAATTTCACTGTGCGTTTTCATATATAACTGTATGCATAGAGTATGCTGTGCGTTATGCAGTGAAGTGCGCATTTTAGGCCACCAACTGCGCACCAACATGGTGAGCGTGGCATCAGTCGCCGCGTGTGACGCGCGTGCAAGGGGTCAATAGGCTTCTTAAAATAAAAGTTGTTATATCCATTCCTTTTTAGAGCAATTGCCAAACGTTCAACAGACACAAAGTGGAGCCTGAGCAACAGGGCCCAATTTCAAAGAGCTGCTCAAGCACAAAAAGTACACAAAGTAGCTAAGCACAATTAAATTGTGCTTACAAGAATAAGGTTACTAGCATAGTTACCAGTACCATGTTACAATATGTACCACTTGTGACTGATATCCTGCTCAATTCTGCTTAGCAGATACCATTTGTATGTTTTAAGCAATATTTTCTGCTTAAGTAGCCCTATGAAATTGGTTAAACTAAAGTCATGCTCATGTACAAGAGCAACTTGCATTTTGTGGACGAACAGACAAAAATAATGGCCGCATCATAGAACAGGTCTACAGTGCACAACTCACCTTTTCCATTCTACACACAAACAAATTTGCTTGTCACAAAACTATTTTCATGCATGGAACAGGAGACTTTTGAATGCTAGGTGGTAGCAGACTTACCAGGTAAATGTCCATTGTTTACGTAGTTCTGAGCACGCGCACATTACCGAGAACAATGGATTTTACCTGGTAAGTCTGCTGCCACCAAGCGTCCCGAAAGTCCCCCATTGGAGGAGGTTTGCATATTATTAAGCAACATTCTCTAGAAGGCCAGAGATTGAATACAAGGCAGGCCTAAAGTCCGAGTTATAGTCAGTCGCGCGATGGTCGCGTGATGGAAATCTTGACCCCAATTATAAAAAGACACAGCTTTTGGGCCTCAGTCTTAAGATTGCGCGCAAGATTTCCATAGCGCGACCATCGTGCGACAAACTATAAACCGGCCTTAAAACTATTTCACAGAGGAAAGGGAGGCAAGTTTAGTTTGTTGTTTGTTTGGTTGTTTAGACAATCTTCCCAACAAGGGACTTTGGCAGAACACCCACAAGGGAACGAATAACACGATGACAATCAATGTCTAAGAAAGTGCTGAATTTTTGATCAAGCTCTGTAAAGCCAAAACAACAATGTGTTGCTTTAGAACCTAGACTTGATTATTGCATTGAGATCGATTAAGAGAGAGTTCTTAAGAGGCTCCATTAAAAACAAGAGAACAAGTAAAAAATCTAAAATGTACATACTCTCTTCTTTGTTCATCTTAGTTTCCACCATCTTGCTTGGCATCTTTGCGTCTTCATCGTGATGAGACATATCTTGCTTTTTCTCGTCAAGTCCCCTGTTGATCATCATAGGCTGTGGACTGACTATACCGCCAATAGAGGGCTCACTCACAGGGCTTCGTACTGCATCACTGCTAGGAGACGCCATGTTTGCAACCCTAGCGACCGGCGCCATGTTGTTGTTGTTAGCAACCGACTGCAGCATGGATTCCTTCTCGACGAAATTTTGCAGGTCCCAAATTGGAACTTGCCCGGCGCTGGCTTGCTTCTGTGACTCCTGTACCTTAGTAAGATGGAACCCCTCCGGGCTGCTGTATGTTGGGGTCGGGTAGTAAGGTTTTGAGGTGCTGGTTGTTGGCGTTGCATTGGCTGTGGATAGAGGCTGAGAACCTGCTGGTGTGTTGTGTGTTGTGGTTGCTGCGCAGAGGGGAGCCTGGGTGTGTGGGATGATACGGGGTGCTTCAGTGTAAAGGGCTCCCTCTGTGGTTGGCAGTTTGTGAGGGATCTTGGTGCCTGTCAAGTAAGTCAGACCGCTAGGGATCTTGGTGCTTTTCAGGTTAGTCAGACCTCCAGTGTAGAAAGGGCCTTCGGCATTTGAGGTGTTCAAACTACCCACCGTGGAGAAAGGGCCCTCTATATTTGGGATGGTGCGGGGAACTTCCATAACGGGTGCGGCCTTGGTATTCGTTAAGTTAGTGGCAGCCTCTGTGGAGAAGGCGCCCTGAGTGTTCAAGATGTTTAGGGTAGCAGGTTCTTTGCAGAAAGTGCCCTCAGTATTGTGGATATTGGAGACAGCATCTTTGCCGAAAGAATCCTGAATGATTGAAATGTTCGGGTTGCCTCCTTTACAAACAGAGCTCTCTGTCCTCGGGATATTAAAAGAAGACGGTTCTTTAAAGAAAGCTTCCGTGCTTTTTGTGGTGATAGGAGTAGATGTGGCTTGTGTGTCTACAGTGCTAGTGGTAATTCCTGTGAAGAAAGCGCCCTCAGTGTTTGGGGTAGTAAGGGCAACCTCCTTCTCGGGGTGAAACGATACTTGGGCGGCAAAGTCCGGGTGATGAAGTGATACTTTGGCAGCGAGGTCCTGCCCCAGGTTCTGAACGTCGTCCCTGCTCCCAACAACTCCTACCATGCTTAGCTCTTGAACGGGGTAGTCACTACCTGACAGCGACAGCGTAGTGCTGCTGCAGCTGCTGCTGTTACTGCAGGTGCTCGGGGTGGTGAGTTCCCACGGTTTCCACATGGTGGTGGATGTCTCTTTCTGGGAGGATTCGGGGGACTCCGGTGTCTCTGGGGTGACGACTGCTGGCCAGCGTGATGCGGCGGGGTCAAAGGTTGGAGAATGTGCTTGGGGTGAAGTGTTTGAGGTAGATTGCACAGACAACTGCTCCAGTCCATGTGCTTCGTGTTTTATGTCTGTAGAGGGAGCTAGATAAACCTGGTGTAAGAGAAAAAGAAAAAAAGTAGCAGGTTAAAGGTCAAGTCTAGACTGATCCCTTGCTGTCTTATTGGCAAGGATAAAGACAGGCACTGGTCTTACAGACCCAGCAATTTCATTGGATACAATGATTTTATTGGATAAACCTGCATTGATGTAAGATTTCCATATCTGTGTATTGATTGGTCCAAGGTGATGTTTGTCAGCTGTTTGTCAGTTGTCACGTCTCCATACAGCGTGAATAAACTCCTGTGGTGCCATTTTTAATCAAATTTTGTTGCTTTCAATTCAAAACTGCCAGGTCTCCGCAAACGCCAATTCAACAATTGTGATCTCATAAATGCACGCATGTCATACAAGAATCGCAGGCACTGCACTATCCTGAGGTATCAAGTCTCACGTACAATGTACAGTGCTCAACCCAACCCTTCTCATGCTTAGTGTACATGAACCATCAAGTCCCTTTTAAAATATACAGTCAACCCTGGTTACAAAGAGCACTGTTATTTAAGAGTTTCTGCTGTGAAGTCCGGAATTAGCAATTCTGCTTTGTGTTTCTTCTTTTTCGCTGTCCTCTTATAACACATTCCAATAACAAAGAGGTAATTTGGTAAGTCCCAGCATTCTTCTTTTGAAGCGAGACAAATGTCGTTTACTTTGGACAGCGTATCAGGCCAGCGGCTCATTTCACAAATTAATCCTATCCTAACTTAGGATGGGTTCAATTTTTTGGATGGTTGCAAATATCTTTGTCTTGGTGTTCTTTGTCCCCTTAAATTTTTATACCTGTAGTTTATATTTATATTTAATTTTTTTTTTAAATACTGTGTTTTTTATGATGCACACTGGAAGGCAATTTGCATGTTTTTAACGTGATGTGAATAATAAAATTAATTGAATTGAATTGAATTGAATTGAATTGAATGCGTCCAATGACTTCAGATAGGGAACTTTAAACTCGTCCTACATGTAAGCCCTAAATTAAAGATAAATCCTAAGTTAGGACGAGTTTGGTGAAATCGTTGGCAGGAGTAACACATAGGCAACACAGGCCATGGCTTTTGTTTTAAAACCATTGAACGCGGCATGCAATTTGACCCTTCAAGAACTGGAGCCGGAGGGCGTAACATGCATTGAAAATTTACAAACAAAAATTTGTTTTACAGTTTTCAGGCATGCAACTGCCTGTTGAAAAAAAAGAGGAAAATCTTCAAAGGCACAACGCAAGTGCAGAGGGAGGCAGCCGAAATGCCACGGGACATGATACCCACAATGTTACCCTAGAAAATGTTGAGGTTTATTTTGCTGTAAGGTGCATTGTTAGCATGAACTAGGCTTATTTTACATGATTGTAGTTGTACACGGTTGTTGCCAGGCATAAATGTATTAGGCTTTAACAAACAAAAACAAAAATTGTTGTTTTTAAACGCGGAAGAGTTGCATGCCTGAGTTTTTCCTCACCTAAAATAAATGCTTTTTAACAAGCAGCTACATTTAAATGAAAGGGAAAAAAGGAGAAGTGATTCGGACTCAACCAGCTGTTTACAAATTTGCAGGGTTGTTGGCGTGCGATATTGAACCTGGTACTTCATTGCACAATCACAACCCTGCTGGTTTTAAACAGCTGATTAAAAGATTCCTCAAATACGCTTTTATTCCTTAGTAACAAATACCTCTGAACAGCAAATAGTCTGGAACGTACGTGTATATTTTGTTGTATCCACACTGAATGTAGGTCCACACCAAAAAAGAGCCCGATTGTATTATTATAATAATTTTTTTGCACCAATATTTCAGTTTTCCTAAACATCTGTCATGCTTTATTGGCCTCAGGTGCAACAGCATAAAAACGTTTCATGCATTCTTAATTGCCCATATTTAATTACTGGCAGTGTTAATTGCCCATATTTAATTACTGGCATTGTTTTAAAGGGCTGGTAAAACTGTGCCTTTCAAGATGTGGGCTACAATTATTTTTGTCCAGAGGCCGTTGCCACCTACTCCTAGGGCTGAAACAGGGTTACCCCTTTTACAGTCCATATGGATGTAGGCTTGGGTATCATCAATCCGAAGCCTGGCCGGTAGAGCAGAAAGCACTACCTTCCCAATTTTATGTAGCAAGTGTCACGACTGGGATTCAAACCCACACTCTGCTGATCAAACAGCAGAGCTTGAATCCGGTGCTTGAAACCGCTCGGCCAAGACACGCCACCTTTTGTGCTTTTAAAAGCAGCTCTATGAAATTGGGCCACAGTTTTTCTCTGCATTCTTAAAATTGAGGTACACAATTTAGTAACAAGTGATATTTGGAATTCTTTCTCGCACACATTTTTGTGTGTGATGTGTTTGAGGCATGTGGAACAAATTTTCGCACAACATTGAATTCTATTAATAATAATAATAATAATAATAATAAATGAGACTTATAAAGCGCATTTTACAAAATTCAATGCGCTGGAAGAGTGCTACGGAAAAGACGATTATGAGAATAGATGTGTTTTTAATTTACTCTTGAATGTCTGGAGTGTGTTGGTGTTCCGAATATGACTTGGTAGGGCGTTCCAGCACCGAGGACCAGCGACTGAAAAGGACCGGTCCCCTGCCATTTTGTGTGTGCGAGGGATTGTAAGATTCTGGCCGGAGCGGAGCCCACTCCGGCCAGGTTTGTTGAAATTTAGCGACTTGAAGGGGGCACAGCATCTTTCCTCTGGTGAGTGGCACTTCTATGAGGAGACCATTAATTTGTACTGGAACTTTGCCAATTGGCACCACAGCAAAAGCACAGGGCACAACAGCAATTGATATCGGTGCCGTCGGTTATTTTGAGGCACGTGTATGTAGAACTACACTGATAAAACGATAAGAGCATAAATATTTTTAGGTTAGCATATGGAGTGCTGCTTTAATCAGTTACATGCCTGGATAATTCTGTACATTTATGCAGGTATTCACATGTCAAAGTTGCGTTGTCAAAGCTGTGTTACATGCATTACCTCAGAACACAGAAACACTGGTCAGTGTACTGAATGCACTGTAATTATGAATTATTCTGCCACGTTTTGTTTTTTTGCCCCCCCTTGCAAGCAACTGTTGAACCATTTTTATCACGCTGTTTAACAAACTAGATAAAGAATGCTGAGCAAGGCTTGGATCTTAACCAATCTGTGCAGTATGAGTTTGAACTTGACCGTTGTTTTTGGGGGGCTAGTTTTAAATAACTAGTATTTTTATCACTGTAAACTACAATGGTGGTTTGGGTTTATGCTTTTAGAATTTTTTGTAATAGTGTATTAATGTGCTCAGTGGCTGGTTTAAATTTAAACAATAAAAACAATTTTTATTATGTTTTTTTTTAGCTTGTTTGGAAATTGCTGTTTGGTGTCAGGGTTCTCAAATTCGTCCCACGATTGATCAAACCTGGGGTTAAGAGGGGGGTGGGCTTTCAGGAACTGAAGTGTGCAAGTTTGGCCGAACGAAACATTGAGTTGTCAACCACCAGTGCTTTTCTGAACCGACACAACTCAAAAGAGATTTACACATGGGGCTACCGCAAATCTCACCTGGTTAAATATGTACTCCCACCATGCAAAGTTTCAAATCCCACCAACTTACTGATTGATCAGGCGATGATGTCGATGATGTTCTTCTCTCAGTCTCAATTGCCATCGGTAACACTCGTTCCTCTTCTTCCTCTGTCGACTGGCCAGACATCTGCCTCCCGTATTCTCTGTTCCTAGTCTTCTCCTCCAGCTTGGCCACGGTCAGCACCTCCTCAACAGGCAAGAAGGTGTCCGGCGTGTGGAACAGATTTGCGGCATTGGTCTCCCTCTCCAACACCGAGGGGCTCATGCTGAGAGTTTTCTGAGTGGCGGTCTCGAGGGATCCGATCGCCTCCAGGTCGATCAAGACCTTGGGTCTCCTCGAACCGTCCTTTTTGGATTTCTTGTGATGATGATGGTGGTGGTGATGATGATGATGATGATGGCGATGGCTCTTGTGCTCCTTCTTGGCGGCTTTCTTGGCCTCCTTGCTGCGTCTCTTCTCCTCTTCCTGCTTGGCGTCCTCATGCTTTTTGGCGTCCAGGAACGCCCGTCGACTCTTCACCTTGGAGTACATGTCCTCCGCCTGACTCCCCTCGTCTCCCAGGAACATCTCATCTTTCAAGACGTCTGTCTTACTCTCCTCGCATCCTGGCGACACCTCCATCTGCTCCTCCTGTTCATCATCCTCACTAATAACGCTGCTCACCCTGGAAACTGCCCTCACTGGTCTCTCTGAAGATTTGCCCTCCGCCTCCGGGGAGGTACTGTTGGCCTTCTTCGCATCCAGAATTGCTCTTCTGCTTTTCACCTTGGAGTACATGTCTCCTTCAAAGGTGATGAGACCCTTCTCCAGGTTGTCCCAGAAGGGGTCCTTGAGAGGCGGGGGTCCCTCCTCTGTGCTCAAGGAGGCAGTGGGCGATTTACCCTCCTCCTCTGGATTCAGCGGGGAGGGCGTGGCCTCATTATCATCTGAGGCCTCCTTCTCTGAGGAACGTCTTCTCTTGGGTGGTCCATCTGTGGCTGGTTGCTTGGGAGGGGTTCGTTTCTTCGAAGGTTTCTGGGGAATGAATATGAATAACTTAAGTAAATATCACAAAGAAATTAACATAAATATATTGTGCTAGGTCTGTATGCTTAATTTTTTTAGGGGCAAGGGCAGCGATGTATTTTTTCTACTGTATCATTTCAAGAGCACCAAGGCAATGACCAAGGGACATGGATGCAAATGCCTTTGTTGCCTCCATTAAGTATCAGACATGGATGTACTACATTATACCCAGAGCTGGAATTTCATCTTTGAAGATAACCATTAACTATCAATGAATCTATTTCGACTTGAGGTTTCAAAAGTCTCACAAAATCATATAATCATGTTGGGTTGGACAAAGAATAATTGACTACAGTGGGACTTGAACCAGTCTCCAGATTAACGTGCCGGCGTTCTACCAGGTAAGATATCTCCATTTGTCAATATCTTTTGACAAAACAGAAAGACTGCCAAAGTACATAGTACATGTAGTGCTAGAGAGCTCTGTTAGAAGAGTGCCAGCTTGTAAATTCCTAAATGTAGGTCGCAGGTTGAAGTCACACTCTCATCAATGTCTCTTTGTCCAACCCCAAATTAATTTAAGTTTACCCCTCAGTCAGTTTCCCTTGTGGTAAAACAAAAAAAATGACAGCATTAAATCATCTATTTTCAATTCAATCAAAGAAATCAAGTGCTCAGCCACCAGTTATCTTTTAAAGGAACATGTTGCCTTGGATCGGTCGAGTTGGTCTTTGAAAAGCGTTTGTAACCGTTAGTTATAAAATGCATGGTTAGAAAGATATTTTAAAAGTACATGTAGAATACAATGATCAACATATTTGCCTCGAAAATGCGTGGTTTTCTTTTAACTATGCGAACTAACACGGTCGACCATTTATGGCAGTCAAATACTTGACTGCCATAAATGGCCGACCGTGTTTTTCGACGAGGTAAAAGGAAAACCACCAAATTTTGAGTGATAATTGTGTTGATCATTATTTCTACATTTAAAATATCTTTCTAAACAATGCATTTTATAACAAACGGTTACAAACGCTTTACAAAAACCAACTCGACCAATCCAAGGCAACATGTTCCTTTAAATGTTATACTGGCTGTGAAGTGTGGACAAAATTGTGTTTTCAATCAACAATATAATTTTTTTTTTTTTACCATTTTACATAAATGGCATTATTTTATATAATAACTTCACCGAGCCCACATATTCTTTTACACATCAATAACACCAACAGTGCAACGACCACACACACATAAAAATTGCTGGATTTTGAGGCTTTTCCATCCCCCAATCTTCTCTACACTCCAGCTAAGAGCAGCCTCCCTACAGTGCACTCCATTCACCTGACATGTTGTGCCTCCATCGGGACCCCAACCTGCCACCAAGTTGCCGTAACCCAATACTGGATGCAAATTCAGAACGCCACATCCGTTCACAATGGCAAGAATACACGCATTCATGAGTAGCAGGTAAGCGGGCCTGGACGCAAGTTTTTTATAGTACAACAAAATTTCCACTGTCGTAGTACTTTTCAATTTGGAAATGTTTTTTTTCTAAATCAGGGTTCTGCCCAGGTTTTCTTAAGTGGTGGAAAAATGAAACCATTGCGAGATGGATCCGTAACATGGTAGATCGTATAAATAGACTCAAATCAAAGAAGTGCTCAAATTTAAAGGCTTTGGATACCATTTTTGCTTATAAATATCAAATTTTACATTTTGAAAGGATATTGCAATGTGTAATTTAAAAAATGTGAAAATATGTGGTGGTCAAAAAGATAAAAACAGAGGAAATTCTTCCAGTGATGGTTGGGGAATCCTGAGTGTCAGGCGGGTTTTCCGGCACCGACCACTGTGGGCAGAACCCTGCTAAATCAATTCAAATAAGGGATGGCAATTCTATACTACAGAAACAAAAAATGCTACCTGGACTGACCCCCTTGCCTCAGAAATGAAAACCCCTTCAATCATATTTCCCTGTTGGAACCAATCCCCCCTTAACCCCCAGGGCTCTGTTTATTCAAAACAGTTCTCCTCAGAGCTGTTTTTCCTCCCCAACATTCTCATCTTTTCATGGCTTGGGTTATCTGGGCCAGGTCCGGGAAACAATCGGAATGAATTAGTTGAGATTTTTGATTAAAGTAATGTCAGAATTACCAATGGTTGGCACATTTTTGCAATGTTTCAGAAACGCAGACGGAATGACATTGTACATAAGTGCAGTTCTGATCATTGTGCAATTCATTCAGGACTACACTCAGTACGTGTACATGTTACCATCAGAATTCTTAAGGTGTTCTTTATGTCAAACTGCAATTTAGAGAACAATTTCGCCAAGCACCGAAGAGACTATACAGAACAACATTACAAAGTGCAGCCCTGATCATTGTGCACTCTATTCATACATACTCCACCAGATTTATAAGGGCCTTCTTTTAATAATAATGTCTGGATTACCAATGGTTGGCACTTTTTTGCATTGTATCAGAAACGCAGGCGGAACGACATTATACATTGTACATAGTGCAGTTCTGATCAATGTGCAATTTATGCCTACCAGAATTCTAAGGCCTTCTTTAGTGTCAGTGCAACTAGAGAACAATTTGCTAAGCACCCAAGCGACTAAGCACATTGACCATTCTTTGTTAATGTAGGAGAAAAAAACTTAATGAGCATAGTAAAAACTGCAAAGCACAATGTGCACAAAATAATGTATAATTTTAAATCATTATATTTTAATTACATTTACACTCTTAGACAAAAAATATTTTTTGTGTAATTAGCTGATTGTTTTTAGTTTGGATATTTTAGACCACGTTGAAAATGTAATTTAAAAATATTAATTGAGATAGAAAGAAGAAAGTGCAGTTTTTCATTCATTGTGAGACATTTTGTAAAGCGCATTGAAAATTTGTTTGTTCTTGTATGGGCAAGACAGTTTCTTGATGTAAAGGCGACTCAATCGAGGATTATGTAAAAAATTTCAACCTGGATATTGCTACAAAGTAACCAGCCCTGATTTTTGTAAAAGGAAATATGGAGTGCATTTAAAATATTCACAATATGAAATTTCATATCTTGCAAATAACATCCTGAGGTAATAATATACTTTAGTACAGCCAAACGTACTCAACACATCCCCAGAAGACCCAATCTCAGACAGAAAAACATAATTTTTGTCTTAGATGCAGTATTCTCACCAACCTTTCACATTTTGAGAGATCTGCATACATTTTGGCTGCAGAGTGCTTGGTGATTATTTTTTCCTGAGTGCATGCATTTTACTGTCCTTTTTTTTTGCATTTTCTTGTGCACATAAACAAGTCTGCATGCGGCACGCATAGTCAAGTTACTACTGTGTATGTACATGTAGGTGGACTTGATGAAATTGAAATGTGTAGTTTGTCATTTCTGTGACCTTAGTGCCCATTGAAATATTGGTAGAAATTTACATTTCTGTGCCTTGTACACCCAGCAGGGTGGATGTGCGCAATGCACAAGTCATTATATTATTATTTTATTATTATTATTTCCTCTGCTAGAGGTACCATTTATCAACTATGTTGGAGTCTTGGAGACCATTCCTTCTGTATGGCTATGTAGAATTATCACAAATTGCCAAGACATTGCTAACATTGTTTTAAAAACTTATTGTAAGTCAAATTTTTCAGTATCAAAATGAATATAACAAAACAATTTTATTTTATTTTATTGGAATGCTAAGTTAAAGGCAGTGGACAATGGTAATTACTCAAAACAATTATTAGCATAAAACCTTACTTGGTAATGAGTAATGGGGAGAGGTTGATAGTATAAAACACTGTACGAAACGGCTCCCTCTGAAGTAATGTAGTTTTCGAGAAAGACACAATTTTCCACGAATTTAATTTCGAGACCTCAGATTTAGAATTTGAGGTCTCGAAATCAAGCATCTGAAAGCACACAGCTTTGTGTGTCAAGGGTGTTTTTTGCATTAAAAAAATCTCGCAACTTAGACGACCAATTGAGCTCAAATTTTCACAGGTTTGTTATTTTACACCAACTGTGAAGACTGGTCTTTCACAATTACCAATAGTGTCCAGTGTCTTTAACATAGGAAACTATATAAAATTTCATTTCTGGACCTTTACTTCTAAGACCTCTTTGAGTTATGGAAGTATGCAGAATCTCAGATCAAATTCTCCAAATCATTATGAAATAATGTAGATCCCAAGATTGCAAAGTACATGTAGGGCTTTAAAAACCAAACATTACCAGCGTACATGGCGAACATGTATGTAAAATATGCAGCGTGCTTTGACCAAACTTCAAAATTTGGGTCCAGAAAGCCACCAGTTTTGACAAATCCTTGGGAGAACTAAAATACATAACCTCCCATCAGCAGATTAATGTATTGTACATTGTACGTATATATACAGTGTACATGGAAGCACCTGCTGACATTTAAAGAAAGGCTCAATCCCTAATTGATCTGGGAAATTCAAATTTGTCAGGTTTTCTAATTTGTTGCCAAGTCACCATACAGTAGGCATGTGTGATGGGAAACAAATTATCATCCGGACAAAATGTATTTTAAAGCATCATGGATCCTGTAGACTGCAGACACGGTCAGTTTCCTTTCTTTCATTTCATCAGACAGACTTTAAAGGCACTGGTGGCCACTATTGGAAATTACTCAAAACAGTTGTTAGCATAAAAACTTACTCGGTAATGAGCAATGGAGAGCTGTTGATAGTATAAAATATTGTGAGAAACGGCTCCCTCTGAAGTACATGTATAAAATAGTTTTTGAGAAAGAGGTAATTTTTCACTCAAATATTTTAAAGAGACTTTGAAAAAGCCTTCAGGCATGAAGCCCTTCATTACGCATTTAAAAGCACACAAATTTGTGCAACATTAAGTGTTTTTTCTTTAATTATTCTCTTGCAACTTCGATGATCAATTGAGTAAAATTTTTTGATAGTTATGGATAAATATTGTGATCACCAAGTGGAAAGAATACTGGGACCAATTTAATGGTTCATAAGCCAAAATTCGCCGCTAACCCGTGAAATACGCTTGCCGTAAGCACAGAATTCCCTGCTTCCGTAAGCGCCGATTCTGTGCTTACGGTAAGCAGAGCAACGAAATTTTGCCCTGGTCTTTCACAATTACCAACAAGTCAGTGCCTTTAAGCTTCTCGATTTGTGTTTGAATTGAAAACCTTTAATTTATTAGTCAGAGTAACAATAGAAACACTGCCGTGTGTGGCATAGTAGGCCTAGATCTTGCAGCGTGATTGTGTGCAATGCTGAGCCGATTTGGCCGATCACAATGCATTTTTTTCACTACCCCCCTATGTACATACACAACGAGTCTGGCTTGTAGGCCTACACAGTGTGTTTTGGTTCACTCAAACTGCTGACTTACAGGCAAAATATCGAAAAAGATAAAATAAAAGTCATAATGTGATGGTTTCAGTGACAGTGGGTACTTGACAAATTTCCGTGCTACGCAAAATTGAGCTGGCACCAGTCACAACAATGTAATTTTAATCTAATATTGGCTGGTAAAACCATTTCTGGTAAGTAATATTTTTCTGGGCTTAACAAGTTTTGTGCTTACAGGCTTTAATGAAACTGGGCCCAGACCTTGAGTCATTGCATGGTGTTACCCCAGTGCACTCGTCCACTCCACCATCAACACCACGTCATTGAGAGCCAGCCAAAGGGGGACAATATCTTATTTGAACACTGCAGAGTGCCTTCACCACAGAGCTTAGTCGTGTCAGTAATCTGTGTCCCACCTCTACGGTTCCACCCAGACAAGTACAGACATGTTCCAAACCTGGCAACGCATTTGCATCTTTCAATCAGTGAGAATTCGTACAATAACAATCAGCAGGGGGATATGTTTATAAGAAGGACAATCCAAAATCAGGGGAGATTGTCAAATTTGTTCATCAGAACATGGAAAGATTGGTTTCTTTAAGGGAGACGTTACCATAGAATCAGGGAAAATCGGTAGTTCTGCATAGGTTCAGAATTTCCTTCACAATGCTTACATGTACTTTAACTGTAAGATGTTTTCTTTCAATAAATGCACTCAATTCACATAACTATACAAATATCAGCACATTGAAATATTGGTTTATTTCAAGGGAGACTTCAGGGAAAGTCGGTAGTTCTGCATGGGTTCAGAATTTCCTTCACAATGCTTACATGTAAATATGAGATGTTTTCTTTCAAAACTATACAAATATCAGCACATCGAAATATTGGTTTATTTCAAGGGAGACTCAGGCCTGTATGCTTCGTTTTTGAAAGGGCAAGGGCACCAAGGCATTTTCTCCTTGGCAAAGGGCACCCTATGAGGAAATTGTAAATTTCTAGTGGAGCATTTCAAGGGCACCAAGGCAATGGCAAGGGGCAACGGAGGCAATCGCCTCCGTTGCCTCCGTGAAGTATCAGGCCTGGGACTTCACTGCAGAGTCAGGGAGAATTGGTAGTTCTGCATGTTCTGAATTTCCCTCATAATTAAGGCTTCTGTGAGATTTCTTCTTTCAGTCTGTAGAGAATACACTCAATTCACTCAAAGCTAAAATGTCTACAATGTACATAGTGCACATACATGTATTATACCACATACATTAATAATAGGGCCTACCAGAGTAGAAAAAAAGCTTTTCTCTCCTAAATCCAATTATAATGTCCATAGCAAGTTTGTTTTTCATACAAATCCTGTCCACTCTTTGGGTGGCACAGGCTAATTCTGTTGATGTGTGCACACTGAGTATTTGATAGTTGTTTTGGATCTGGGACACTTGTAAAGCAATGACATGACAATACAGTAGGAGTACATGTAGCAACTATTTCTCATCTTAATCTAGGGACCTTTAAATATTAAAAAATGTTGCTGATCTAATCAAGTAAATGGATTCAACTACACTACATTTAAACCTGGGTCCAATTTTATAGAGCTGAGTTTTCTGGCAGGCAGAAAATAATAATATTTTCTGCTAAACATTATAAGTATTACGCAGGATTCATGCCAAGTCACAAATTGTGGCTGGTAACCTTATTCTGATAAGCATAATATCGTTGTGCTTAGCGAACTCTTTATGAGAGATGTTAAATTTGCACTCTTTGTGATTTTAAAAGCAACTCTTCGAAATTGGGTCTAGCTACAAACAGAATGAATTATGTGTTCAAAGTCTAAGGGAAATTCAATCTGAACTACGGTACTGTGGACAAAGGAAAGGACACAAGATGAATGCACATTTTTATATGTGTGTGCTGTGTTGTGTTGTGTTGTAATTATGTTAATCCTTGAGAAAAAGACTCTGCTAGGGCCAAAACTAACATCAGGCCATACATAGAACAAACTTTACGATGAAAATTGTCAGTCTCAATCAAAACATACTTTAAAATGTGGAAATCGATCAAATAGTGTATGTACAAAAATGTAAGCCTGTGTTTGAACGCGATGCATTTAAATGCAATGCATTCATGTGCCATGTAAAAAATGAAGGCCTATATATATAGCTCATAATCAGATGCAAATCATGTCAAACTACATGCATGTGGCCCACATTTCACATACAATTATCCAGACAGAAAATTTGCCCCTGCTGTCGGTCACATGACCACCTGCGTCAGAGTGTGTTGTGCACTGCCCAGGTGTTGAAGGGGCCAAATGGCTGACATTGGGGTCAAATTGCTACAGTCGAGGTACACACACTGTAAACTACTATGTTTGTAGGCCCTGTGCTAAAAACTGAAAAATATTGATTGCGTCATATGTTTTATTCAATTTTGTTGGGTGCTTTGATATGAAGCTGTGATTTCAGTACAAAAGAAATCCACTTTATTCACCGAAATGTTTGGTATTTTTGTTTTCACCATCTGTGAAAACGCCAAGCACAGTGTAAATATTAGTTACAAACCTAAATACACCTAAATTATTTGCACATCGGTGGAGAACAAAACGGAAAATTAACAAAGCAAACTAATTTCTGCTGCACATTTCTATTGCAAATTTTTGACTGCTAATTTCTGTTGCAAATTTCTACAGCAAATTTTTGTTGCAAATTCCTGTTTAAATTTCTGTTGCAGATTTCTGCGGCAAATTTCCTGCTGGCCAATTTTGCACACTGTTGTACACGCTTATCATTTGTGCCAGGTGGTAAACCAATTCAATGGGATGATTGAGGCGAAGAACAATTGGGGCAAGGCGAAGTCTGCAACACTGAATTACATGACTGGTTTTTAACATTTTATCTACTGGCGTCTCAAAGCGTAATAAATAATTATTTATACCTATGTCATGTATATATATTTCTGCAGAAAGGTTTTTTTAAATTTTTGAGATCCATTCCATTTATAAGGGTTTTAAAAAATACTGTCGACAACATTCAGCAGCCACTGCTACATGTAGAAACACCGGAGCAAACCCCTTCTCAGCTGTTGACAGTATCACAGGCCTGATACTTCACGGAGGCAACAAAGGCGATTGTCTCTGTGCCCCTTGGTCACTGCCTTGGTGCCCTTGAAATGCTCCAGTAGAAATTTACAATTTCCTCATAGTGCCCTTTACCTAGGAGAAAATGCCTTGGTGCCCTTGCCCTTAAACGAAGCATACATGGCTGGTATTATCTTTTTGGGTAAAAGGATTCCCTTTGGTGGATTGGATAATTGGTCACCCAAAAACATAAAGTCTGAGAAACGCTGAATGCATGAAAATTGCTTCTCAGGTTTCTGAGATTAGATGTCCATTCACGAATGGTGCGGGTACCCGCTGTCACATCCCTAAACGTGGTTTGATTCAATGTTCTTGTGAAAATACCATGATTGTTTTTGCTGTTTTCTCAGCAAGTCGTAGAATGCTGTATTCAGAAGAAACTTTCACAGGTGACTATTGTTATCTTTCTTGATAATTTTGCCTAATAAGCATTGCCATGAAGAAAAAAAAACCTTACTCAGGCCTGATACTTCACGCAGGCAACAAGGTGATTGCCTCCGTGCCCCTGAGTCATTGACTCGGTGCCCTTGAAATGCTCAAGTAGAAATGTCCAATCTCCTCATAGGATACCCTTTATCAAGTAAAAAATGCCTTAGTGCCCTTTGCCTTTCAGAAACGAAGCATACAGGCCTGCTTACTACACAATGCATGACCCTTTTAAGGGAGAATGCAGAGGTAAAAGTAAACACCAAAGCTGCTTCCTAGAGGCATTGTAGTGCATAAAATCTCAGAGGAGGCTTTCTCAAACTAATCTTCTTTAATCCTTACCTTATCTTTCTTGGCGAGAGTCTGGTTGATCTTCTGTTTGCGTTGTTTCTGATTCTCGATGAATTCCTCCACGAGGTCTTCACATGTCAGTAGATTCTCTCTCGGCTCCCAAGTGTCTTCCTCCGGCCCGTAACCTTGCCAACGAACCCGGTAGAGAGGCTTCCCCTAAAATATAAAAACTATAGTTACTTTCGTCGTAGATGTGTTTTTTTTAGAAGCAATGTGGAAAAGTTTTTTCACAATTCTCAAATTTCATAGTGAAATAGGACAAACTCTCTGCTACACGACAAGCTCAAATTCTTAAAAAACATCAACTTGAAGTTTGAGCCAGTATGATAATTCAAACCCAATTTGCTTGAAAAAAGGAACACATCAATGAAATTTGTGAAGTTACTTCTGGGTTTCTGGAAGAATTATTTTAATATCCACCTACTATGTAAATTGTGGGCATGTTGACAGCCTTCTAAGGCTTACTGTTTATTATGCAAATTTGGCATCTGTTTGGGGGCCAAATATAAAGAAAAGAAAGGATTTAGTAGTACACACATTGACCTTTTGGTGAACTAGCCCACCAAGCCAGTAAACTGTGTATTTATCTTGCCCCCAGGAAGTTTGTTTTAGTAGCGCAGACTTTGTAAAACATTCTGTATCAATGGTGGTGATCACAACAAGTTTATTGGTCAAAGTTATATTCACACACTTAAAAATAACTTAGAGGAACGTTACAGAATTGGTAAGAAACAAAAATCGTGAAGATCACAGATTTACATAAAATTAACACATTCTATTGATGATGATAGTTGAAAACATCCCTTGAAATATTTCCGTCTGAAATGTCATATTTGATGAGAAATAAATAATCTAACTTCGCTTTTGGAGTTTATCGCTCAATGAGCCTTTTATTCATTTTTATTTTGGCATCTAAATTTTAGATGCAATTGCAAAATTTGTAATCGTTTTTTCACTATTCTCTCGTGACCCAGATGGCCGATCGATCTCAAACTACCACAGGGTTGTCAGTTTATGTATGTATGGTGGATTACATTAAGTGATTACACTGCCAGCAATTGTTTTGTTAGCAAAAACCAATTCTGTAATGTTCCTTTAAAGGAACACATTGCCTTGGATCGGTCGAGTTGGTCTTTGTAACCGTTTTTTATAAAACCATATGGGTAGAAAGATGTTGTAAAAGTAGAATACAATGATCCACACAAACGTGCATCAAAATTGCATGGTTTACCTTTTACCTCGTCGACTAACACGTCGGCCATTTATGGGGGTCAAAATTTTGACTCCCATAAATGGCCGACCGTGTTAGTTCGCACAGTAGAAGGAAAACCACGCAAATTTGAGGCAAACTTGTGTGGATCATTGTATTCTACTTTTAAAACATCTTTCCAACCATATGCATTATATAAAAAACATTTACAAACGCTTTCGTTTTGACCAACTCGTCCGATCCAAGGCAACGTGTTCCTTTAACACTTTTAAAGAACAGTTGTTATGCGTACAGATGTTTTTTTTAGTATCCTAAAGGGCTAGTTGACAAGTGGTGTTTACTACACCAGCCCATGGCAATTTACGCCTGGTTTGTGTTGACATTAGAGCAGTCTTGCTCTTTGATGAAGTTTTGAGGGTCAGGTTCACATATTTTGCATACAAAAACAGAACTAGAATTTGGGTAGAAAAGCTTTGTAAAACACTGCAGATCATTCTCTGTTAGTATTTAACATTAAATTAATTTGTATCTGTGATGTCGTTCATTTTAAAGTACAAAAAGTACCCTTAACACTCATGCTACAATCATAATGTGCATGTACGTAAATTACTGTACTGCATTTGAACAGTACCATGTAAAACCATAGAGCAAGGTAAAACATGCGGATGATTGACCATAAACCATGCATGTAGGTACATAAAGATAGGGGTCACAGGTGTGCTAATTCATTCCTTTGTTCTGTGTGTGTACAATGCATCTAGGCCTAGTGCATGTACAGTGTGTACACAGACCACTTTAAAGCTCAAGGTTGGCCACCAATCCATACACATTCATTAGCCAGTCATGTATGGTACATTGTACATGTACTGTACATAAACGTACAATACATCACATTGTGTGCATACCTTTGTTCAATCACAGTGCTCATAAATGTCCATTGACCAAGTAGGGGTCATTTCTCTATGGTAGTACAAATGCTTTCCACAAAATGGACACACTAAAATAATGTCATCTATAGTGTATCACAATTTACACAATGAATAGACTCCACAACCACTTCATGGACTTGAATTTGAATGTATTTTCTCCATCAAAAATGAGCAATACAGCTGATCGGAGTACATCATTCTTCAGATTGATTAGAATCCACAACTTTAGGGCAAACCCTACAATGCATAGAATCTGAAAGCAATGTGTCACGGCCAGTGAATTTTGTCAGTCAACTCATAACCAGCCAAGTGAATAATAAATTAGTTTGCCAAGAGTTGTATCCTTTCATTACTTGTTTACTTGCTGCAGAACTCAAATTTGAGGAGAAAATCCCCCAAACCACAGGACATATATACACGTACATGTAGCTCAGTTTTTTTACAAGACCAGAATCAAAAGACCATTTATAACCAAAAGAAGAAGACTATTTTAACATTTCAGCTGTTTTTTATATTAAAATTAATATAAAAAAAACGTAGAGAAGATTTTGTTTTTTTGTCTTGAAGAAGAGTGTTTTAACATTTCAGCTGTTTTTGTTTTTATATCGAAAAACAAAGTTTTTTTGTCTTACGCATGGGTAAAAAAAGGTAAACTTTGATACTCAGCAAAATTGTAAGCTTCCAGTCGCAAACTCAACATTTAAAGATACTATATTTTGTTTACAGATATTGGATTACAGAATAAAAGAATACTGTACTTGTCCGGTCATGATTTTACTGGCCCAATGCTAGAATTACTTAACGTGGGCCTGTGGTCAAGTGTCATTTTGAGCCCAGTTGATGCCATTCACAGTAAAGGTACATCTTCTCTTAAGTTTGTTCAAATCCAAACAAATTTATTTATTTTTTCTTATTGTGATTCTGGGCTCAATTCAAGCACTGAGATTCATCTCTAAGATCAGTTGTCAGTGTTACCATGGTGTTACCAACTACGTGTGTAGTGATTTTTATTCTGATATTATTTTATTTTTTTATTAATTGGTTTATTGTTAAAAACACATTGCAGCCAAAGGCTGAATTACATGCAATTTACAAAGAAAAGGCAGTCTGAGACAAAATTTTACAAGAAAGCACACTTAGACTAACAGTCCTTAAAAGAAGATAATGTAAAAATTATGAATTAAATTTGGGTGAACCTCCCAAAAATTGATTGGTTGATACAATACGAGACATAAGATCCAACGGTGTACTGAGAGGACAATGTTGCACTATTTTCTATTTAGTAACCCAGTCATGTAAGGCAGAGGGCTTGTCCTAAATCTGGTAGTGCGACACCTGTACGGTTTGAACTTAGGTTGATTTCTGAGCGACATTGATGATGTGTATTCAGAGTGTGGCAACCACTCAGAGAACTGCTGTGAGGAGCAAGCTTTTGTTGAGAAAACTCTGCAAACTTTCTCTGATATCACACTCTGCAGAGCAGTTACATGTAAGATTGAGAATTATAAGCTGTTGCAAACTGCCTACAAACCAACAAGATGGTACATGTATAAATTCAAAAAAGGTCAGTGGCGTGGCATTTCGACCCTACATGTAGCAGGGTCTGTTGAGATTGATTTGCACTTAAGATCATGCGCTCAATTGTGAACAGAGATGTTAAAAAATGTTGGTCCAGTAACGTTTTTGTACAAACCATGCGGTCTTGAGGAAACCTTTGAACTAGCCACTTTTAAAATTTTGAATGATTGATCAATTGATTGAATCTCATTACATTTTCAAGTTTTTTTGTTTGTTTGTTTTTATCCCGGGGGATAATAATTAATAAATAGGGTTTGTCTTGGACTTTTCATTAGCCAGCAGGACCAGTTCAGCTTCACTAGTCCGCAGGTTTTTTTTCGCTAGTTAATATTTCGCCTGTTCATAATTTGTACAAAAGCCCTTAGGCTTAGTTTATATAGTGGCAGGCAACAAACAGCCGCAACCAAAAAGTTATGGTACTTCCACTTAATTACTAAAATGCATCATATACATGTGATGTATGTACTTTACTTTACTTTACTTTATTTCATCTCAAGGCACTGAGACAGAACAGTATGAACAGTTTCCAATATCCACTACTCTGATACAATTTTAACAGTAGGCCTACACTTAATAAAACAACAACACAAATTACAAAGGAATTAAGTCTTTTTCATACTGTAAATTACCCTGTCTGTATATTGAAGTTGTTATTTTCTCCCGGCTCCGATGACCGATTGAGCCTAAATTTTCACAGGTTTGTTATTTTATATACAAGTTGTGATACACAAAGTGTGGGCCTTCGGACAATACACAGAAGAAAAAAAAAAACTAAATAAGTAAAAAGAAAGAGGGAAGGCACTAATAATTGAAGAAAGTGAAGCCTTCCTCATATATTGGCAAATCACATAAAAATAACCTATTGGCATTTGTTCTTCCTCCTTGCTTAATAAGCAGAATCCTTCCGTTCTACACTACTGCCTCTGCGCCTGCTTAGCTACCCAATGTATTAGGAATGTATGAACGGAAAAAGCATGTAAAATCCCGACCGTGGTCAAATTTTCCCACTCCAAAAAAAAAAGCCCTAACATTTAACAAAATTAAAACAAAATAGAGGACCGCCGGCCGGTCTATTTAGTGGGGGTTACGTTACCAACAAAATGTACGTTTTAATAAGGCGTGCCATAAATACTTGCCTCGTGTTTTGTCACACCAAGGATCCTCTCTACCTCGAATATGTCCTCGTGGGCCGAAAAGCTGAATTGTTCCTCGACATTTTCGTCGATTTCTGGCGTGTTTTCGTCGCCAGAATTCCCTACAGCTGCCATTTTTTGCCACCATGGACGCACCCTGGCCTTGCGTCTGGTACCTGACCTTGAACCGCTGCTGAACGTTGAACAACAGGGCACGTAGTCTGGCGCCGCGCGAAGTTGTAAAATTGTGTTTACATATTTTTTCGTGTGAACGAACTTTTTACACTGTGAAGAAAAGGGTTAAGAAAAGCGCCCTCAAGCAAAGTCTTGTTTTATAAACAGTTCAACCATGGTTCAATACTACATGTACATGACACACATAAGAACCTCCAACCATACTTTTTCAACTAAGTTCTCTATTGGTGAAGTTATCAGAAAATTTGTTCAAAATGAAGCGTGTAATCACTAAATCATCCTCACACTGCCTTATTAATAAGCAGCCAGGTGTGTTTCTGTGTGGTATGCATGGATATGATCGACGAAGAACAATAACAATTCCTACCACCAGTACCATGCCAAGATCCTGGGTACCCAGGCCAATACTTGGTCTGAAGAGAAACACCCTCTTAGGAAATGCATCATTCCACACAACGTCTTTGCAGTCTGCGTATCAACTTAAGAATAACTTAAAAGACTGTTACAACCTGCTGAACGTTAACCCGGAGAACAGCAACGTTTCCGATGTCAAGGAGGCCTTCTTGAAGCTAGCCAAGGAATATCATCCTGATAGTAGGTCTAAGACAGCAGATGTGCAGAAGTTTAACCAAGCAAAAGATGCTTATGAAGCGATCCGCGCTGACCTTGAGGCGAGACACTCAATGGAAGAGAAGCATTTTGAGTTTGACATTAATCACACAGCCCCACAGCATCGGCAATATTTAGAGTTTGAAGGCATCGGATCTGGCACCCCATCCCAGCGACAAAATCATTACCAGAAGTTCCGCGTGGAAAGAGCGGTGAACACCGTCTCCGAGCGCCGGATCGAGAAAATCATGTATGACAGAGAAACTTCTGCCCTGGTCAGTCTAGACAAGAAGGCAGCCAAGCAGGTTAAGACTTCCAACGTTATCGACAGGCTTGTCGAAGACCTCATCAAGGAGGCAATCAACAAAGGGGAGTTTGACAATCTCAAATACACGGGGAAGCGACTCCCAGACAAGACCATCTCCTGTCCCTACTGGGACGTCAGCGAGTACAACTTAAACCAAGTCCTGGTGAATAACGGCTACGCCCCAGAGTGGATCCAAGCAGAGCGGGAAATCAGAGGGAAGCTTCAGGACCTGAAAGCAGACCTCCTGAAGGCCAGACTTAAGCTAGGACCCGAACCGCTGAATGACTTCAACAGGAACAAGTGGCAGCATCTTCAGGAGAGCTTTGCAGACGGTATTAAGAAGCTGAATAAGAAAGTCGAGAGACGGAATCTGATTGTTCCGTTGATGCGTCTGCAGATGGTGAACTTCCGTCCCCAGAGAGAAATTGAAAAAGTTCTGAAGGAGTACGAAAAAAACTATGTGGAAAGGACTCAGAAAAACCACCCAATAAATAGTGAGCCTTCTGCACATCAAGGAGAGGGTCTTAAAACAAGTTTTCTCAGTAAAATTGGGGATAAGATTTTTCAGAAAATGTTCTTTCCTGATAAAGAGAGGATGGAACATTGATATAATATGAACTTTTTTTAGTTTATGATTTGCTGGATAACCTCTTTATAACAGGAACATTGCGATAAGCAGACAGCAAACCAATAAGACACCAAGCAGAAATGAGGTTCAGGACTTCAAAATGAACTCTTTATACAGCAGAACCAGTTTGCACCCTGCTGTTTTTTAAACGAGTTGTGCCTGTATGACATTGGCTGAGAACAGTTTACGGATATTTTGTGCATACATGTAGCTTATTTTTGCTATCATGTTTTATTAATTCAATTTTTGTTTGCCAAAGCAGCTCTATAAAAACTGAAAACCTGCCCCTGCAGAAATCCAGGAGCCAATTTCGTAGAGCTGCTTTGAAAGACAGAAAATATTGACTTTTTATTTTTTATTTTGTTGGGAGCAATTTTAGCAGGAAGCAATCGCAAATTATGCAGAGAGAGTACCGGTACTGTAAACTATTTTTATGATAAATTACCAGTGTGAGATTTTATATTAAAAATATTTATGATGATTTTCATTTGATTAGTTATTTGTCTCTCTGTTTGTTTGTTGGTTATTGTTTGTTTCAGTGGTAAGAGTCATTGCTAACGAACCGGTCTCAGTCAAGAGGAATGTACTATACACCATAAAGATAAATAGGACAAAAATATTATGAAGTTATGACCCTGGCTTGGAGTTATAGAGACCATGTCCTCAGGGGCCAATTTTATAGAGCTGCTTTAAGCACAAAAAGTAGCTAAGCACAACAAAATTATGCTTACCAGAAGATGGTTACCAGCCAAACTGCTATTTCATATGTACAATTTGTGACTGGTGTCAATTTCATAGAGCTGCTTTAAGCACAAAAAGTAGCTAAGCACCAAAATTATGCTTACCAGAAGATGGTTACCAGCCAAACTGCTATTTCATATGTACAATTTGTGACTGGTGTTCTGCTCATATTTGCTAAGCAACAATTTGTTAAGCAGTATTTTGTGCTTTAAAGCAGCTCTATGAAATTGGGCCCTGTTGCCACATGTCTTGCAATTGGTATGCCAGCCCCCTTCAAAAGTTCCCCATAGACTTTAAGATGTTTTTGCAAATTGTTATAATTTTATCTTTGAGAATGTGGCAATACCATTTTGTATTCATCTGTTTCCCAGGATTGTAATAATAATATGATTTTGTTTTTATCATGATTTTTTTTAAAAAGGAATGTATGGGGGCACAGTCATTTTCATTTGAAAGACAACGATCAGATTGAATATTATTATTTATCTAGTACTACATGGTGCTACCGTTTACACACATTTTGAATAACATTACTTTCCTACACAAACGAACCATTATTATCAGTACTGATTATTATAAAAGGTGAAATTTATCATAATCCTGCCTGAGGTGATGTTACCCCCGCCCCCTTTCCTGACCAATGTTTTTAGTATTTCGTTTACGGTGTCCCTACATACCGCCCTCTAGTGGTCGGAATTTAATTATTTCTCATCAGAAAAACCACCGAAAAACATGGCGGACTCCAGAGATGAACAGTTTGACGGCATGTTGATGGCGATGGCCCAGCAGCATGAGGGAGGTGTACAACAGGTAAGTATTCAAGGGTGGCAAAATATTGTCAAGGTGTTTAGTGACAAAAGATACAGAGAGATTTCTGTGTACTGCCACCATTTTATCAGTAGAAACACTTGTCCATGTTCCGAGTCATAACGTTACGAAATACGACTACGAATCTACGATGACATCGACTCGACAATTCTACCTCCATGGTTCTAGCATAGGATCAGTGAGTCACCAAATACCCGGTATCCGTCAGCAGACTATGGAGGGTCAGACTCATCATGGAAGCTTCAAATGACAAAATCAGATAATTTCTTTACAAATAAAATACACAGTCCATTTATTCTAATCACAGGAGTCCAGTTGAATCAATCATTGATCTGACTGTGACCCGACTCGGACTGACTAAATGATTGATAGATAAAAATGGAGTGAGATTTACATGACTCAGTCATAATTCAGAATCCGATTCAGCCCGTCTGGGAGAGAATATTCAGGAGTCACAGGGACCATGCAGGAACACAGGGATAACTTTTCACTCACTTCTATAAAAAAAAAGGGATAGGCCCTATCTCATTGTGAGGAGATACGATATTATTTCATATTGAACAAACGGACACGTTTCCGGACACAGTCACACAGTCTCAACAAAGTGTCATTCCAGTCTGTGTCACTTTGCATCGGTTAAATTTCTCCCATCCATTGACTGGTGACTAGAATTTGAGTTAACAAATAAGTTAGGTTACGAGTTTAAAGCCATTGGACCCTTTCGGTACAGAAAAAAAAAAAAAAAAAAAATTCACAGATTTACAAATAACTTACAGGGTTTACATAAGGCAATGGTGAAAGGCTTCTCTTGAAATATTATTCCATGAAATGCTTTACTTTTTGAGAAAACAGTAAAACAATATCAATTCTCGTTAACGAGAATTACGGATTTATTTTAAACATATGTCATGACACGGCGAACCGCGCGGATACAAGGGTGGGTTTTTCCGTTATTTTCTCCCGACTCCGATGACCGATTCAGCCCAAATTTTCACAGGTTTGTTATTTGATATAGAAGTTGTGATACACGAAGTGTGGGCCTTGGACAATACTGTTTACCGAAAGGGTCCAATGGCTTTAACTGAAGTAACTGAGGTCATGATCTCCTATATAGATATTTAACAAAGTGAATTGTTTTCTTGCAGATGATCAACACATTTTTCTCATTTTTGAGAAGGAAGACCGACTTTTACCATGGCGCACAAAAAGGACAAGCAGAAAAGGTACTCACATTTTGTTCCCTCCGAACAGCTCAGTAGCTGGCCTGTTCACTTGGTGTCAGAGATAAACTAACTTCAAGAGCTGCATTGCAATGGAGTGGGAAGAGCAGGCCTGGAATTACACGCAGGCTACAGAGGACATGTCTTCCGTTGCCCCCGCTCTTGGCCTTGGTGCCCCTTCAAAAGTTTCACATTGACTAAAAGATTTTCCAATTTAAGTGCCCTTCTTTGCAAAGTAAATGGCCTAGCCTTTTAAAGATGAAATTCCAGGCTGGGGGGGGGGGGGGGCGGTTGTGATTGTTGAAACACACCCCACGTAATGTAAAATGAATTATGGACGGGTGCAAAAGCTGACAGACCAGTGATCGAAAATGCTAACTGGTCCTGTTGGCTACTAGTCACTGAAAAATCTAAGGGCAAACCCTGATTATGTTGTGTCTATTACTAACGATGTGTCTTATTTGTCTCCTTCCAGCTTGTCATTGAGGCATTCAAGACACACAACAAGCTAGCCGCGGATGAGAAACGCAAGAGAGACGAGGAGTCACAGGCAGCCAAGAAGGCCAAAGAGGAACGAGAGGCAAAAAGAAAAGCTGAGGAGGAGGCCAAGAAGAGGAAAGTTCCGGACGAGGAACCCAAGATAAGAGAGATCACGGATGAAGAAGCGACGAGACTTCAGGCACAGATGGAGAAGGTAGCGCTGCGGTGCTTGGAACTTCTCACTAGCTTATAGCAAAGATCGAACCTCAGTCAACATTTACTTGATCTATTGACCCAGTTACCAGATGTCATCATCCAAAGCTGACAACTTTCCCTGATTCTGCACAAAGTTTCCTGAACATTGTTGTACCAACGGTGGGCTGTGCTTGGCAGTCCTGCCCAAAGCTAACAAATTTCACCCAGCACTCTTAGTAAAATACACTGTGCTGCCCAGCACAGAATTCCCCCAGATTGCACTTCAGCAATGATGGCCCCATATCTACAATGTAAACACCTTGGTTGACTTAATTGGATTTAGAGCCCAACACTAAAATCGGTCTACATGTAGCTACAAAACTTTCTCTGAAAAGAAACCAATCTGTCCATGTTCTTATGAACAAAATTGAAAATTTCCCTGATTATGGAAACTTGTTCCCTATAAGTTGAATGTACAGTATTTCTAAACATTTCCATGTTGTACAACAAATCTCCGATATAAACTGGTCGTCACCAGTTGTTTTACGTAGGTTTCAAAAATCAAAATATCACTGCAAATTTGTCAAAAAAATGTATTTTTGAGTTCGTCCCAGTAATCAGTTTAAAGCATTTCCTGTATACCTGAAGGAATTATAAACAAACCCATTTAACTTATCTGTTTTTACAGGAGAATGTAGAGGGTGTAGGAGAATCAAATGGAACAGCCATGGAGAGTGGCGCCACTGCTGCAGATGGGGATAAGTCGGCCAAGAAGGTGAAGTTCTTCTCCTGTTTGTCCTCCCTTCTCTCCCCAATAATAAGTTTGTTCAATCTTTCAAAGATCAACCAGGCGTATGATTTCTCAGTTTTCTTCCTAATTTTTTATCTGAGCCTTCAAACATTTTTGCAAGAAGTAAATCAGTCGTCAAAGGTTTGGTGAAATAGTCCACATTGTGTCCAAACCTGTAGTTTTGTGCTTCTGATGTTGCACAGAGTCTGTAAATCTCCTGAGTTATAACATTGGAGGTTCCAGGTCTATAATAGTCAACTTAAGGAATTTCACTTGTTCACAAATCTCATTCATACATTTTACTTAGTTACGTCTTTGTTTTTATTTCGTCCCCTAGGACGATGAAGAAGAAGAAGATGAAGCCGATAAGGATAAGATTAAACCCAACGACGGCAACGGAGGCGATTACCCTAACTACAGATTCACCCAGACACTCGGAGAGCTTGAGGCAAGTGTTGTAAATTATTCAATTGTCAAATTTCAGTTTCAGTTTTTAGTATTTTTCACAGCATTTACCAGTGCGTTCACCAACCGATCAACTGCTCAGGCTGTGTATGTATGTACTTTGTCATTCATAACTACCCCAGACAGCTAGTCCATTCTGATTGTTCACAAGGAAATCACGTAGCCATGTTTAATACGTGTCGTGGGCAAGCTTACACATGGCACTAGATGAAAAATCTATTAGTACATACATGGGCATAAAAGTTACTATCCATGTCATATAAAAATAACACTTGTAATGCGTACATATCCACTCTAATGGGTGGGGTTCAAGGCACAGTAGACCAAAAACAAACGAAAGAAAAAAGACGCAACTAAATTAACCCTTGAAACCTGTGAAATAAGATAAGTTGAGAAGAGATTTGCATTTGTGGTTTAAAGACAAGATGTAATATTAAGTGGTAGACAGTTCCAGATGCGTGGCGCAGCTAAACAAAGAGACCTGTCACTACAGTAAACCAAAAACAAACGAAAGAAGAAAGACAAAGACCAGATCTAAGATTATGTGGAAGGCTAGGGTGTCGTGGCCGAGCGGATAAGAGCACCGAACTCGAGCTCTGATGCTTCTGTTCAGCAGAGTGTGGGTTCGAATCCCGGTCGTGACACTTGTGTCCCTGAGCAAGACACTTAACTATAAGTGCTTCTCTCCACCCAGGGTTAAATGGGTACCTGTGAGGGCAGAGATGGTTCTTGTGATTGCCGAGTAGTGCATATTAATGTTGCACAGGCTGCATACTCCCCACCAGGGAGCTGAGATGGTTTAAGGAGTGATTTAAGGCCCAGTGACCAGGGGTAATAATGTGAAGCGCTTTGGGACGCCCTCCGGGTGTGAAAAGCGCTATATAAAAACGGGTTATTATTATTATTATTAGAAGAAAAAGACCCATCACCTCCAAAGTGACGAGACTTAGGTTCATTTAGGAGAAGCATGGTGCTGGATCAAAGATTGCCTTGACAATTAACATTTCCCCTTGCCTTGTTCAATCCCCAGATCCACATTCCATTCAACGTTTCGTTCCCGCTCAAGGGCAAAGACATGAACGTTGTGATTGAGAGGAAGCATTTGAAGGTCGGGATCAAAGGTCAGGACCCGATCATCGACGGTGAGACCTTCAGTGAGATGAAAGTCGAGGAGAGTAATTGGGTCATCGAGGACAAGAAGAGAGTGGTTCTGTTCGTCGAAAAGGTACTTGAAAGTATTTGCACAAATGCAAGACCTTTTGAAGGCAAGCATACATTCGGTTTTGGAAACACTCGATTGTTTTAACATATGAAAATGCAGATGTATATAAAACTAACATCTGAAAATTTCAGTTAAAAAGTTTGGCAAGTGTTTGAGATATGTCGCCAAAAATCCAGAATGAATATTGGTCACCACAGGGAGAATTATTCCAGGAAATCTGTCATATTTTTAAATAACCACATCTTAATATGCTTTATACTACAAAACAAGGTAACCAAAACTTTTCATTGCCGTTAATTTTAAGAGTGATGACTTAAAATGTACACCTTCCCTTCACATGTAAATAAGTGTTTCCTTACAACAGTTCTCGCCAAACACAAATAGGGTGTTTCATGAATACAAGTTAAAAGTTTACAGAATGTATGTTTCTTTTTTCTTTTTCCGTTTAGATCAATAAAATGGAGTGGTGGAGTAGAGTGGTTCTCACGGATCCTGAAATCAACACAAAGAAAGTCAACCCAGAAAACTCAAAGGTATAACATAACATTTCAGGGGTGTGATTTCTCCATTGTTTAACAAAGCATCAGTGTTTTTTGCAAAGATGAAATCCATAAAGAACATGAAGATAAAACCATATGGAACCTCAATATAAATGAATGTGAGCAGGCTTCGCAAGGCGTCATTTAATTACTCAGAGCAAGGCACTTAACTTCTCTCCACCCAGGGGTCAATAGGTACTTGTGAGGGCAGAGATGGTTCTTGTGATTGATTTAGCTTAGTAGCACTAGCGCATGTTTGTTAGACAGGCTGTATACATCCCAGGGAGCAGAGATAGTTTAAGGAATGATTTAAGACCCAATGACCAGGGGTAATGAGTCGCCCTTCAGGTGTGTGAAGTATTTTAGAATAATTGATTATTATTGTTGCTTTGTATCAAGTGATATTTGTGATTGTTTACAGCTGTCAGATTTGGACGGAGAGACCAGAGGTATGGTAGAGAAGATGATGTTCGACCAACGACAGAAACAGATGGGACTACCCACTTCAGACGAGCAGAAAAAACAAGAAATGTTACAAAAGTAGGTTTCTCTTATCAATTAGATAGTAATTATATACTCTTAGAACCATGAGGTTCGTTCCGTTATCGTCTCCACTAACGAACCTCATAGTTCTAGGAGTAGTAATAATAATACAAATCATTTAAAGCAACCAAGCTATTCAGAATTATAGTTATTACTTATTCAACCTCTAAAACCAAACAGAAACAAAAAAGCAAAACAAAATTACAGGCCGAGCTCAAGAACTGACAGGACTGCAAAACACATTTATTATGATGACACGATCTGAACCTAGATAAACATTCTCCACCCTCTAATTAGAGCCAAACGCGAAGAGAAGATGAAAAAATTTCAATTTTTAGATAAGAGAGGAAAACACCAAAGAGTTATTCCAGGGAAATCCCACGCAGTCAAGTAGGGACTGAAAACCCAATCCATGTAGTGCCCCGGATTCGAACCGGGGTCCCAAGGTGGAAGGCAAGGCAAGACACCACTACACCAACCTGATTGCCCTTAACTAGAACAAAGCAAAATGAGTACATGGCATACGAACATTACAGACAGAGTAAATGAGGACGCAAACATGACCAAGTTTTTACAAAATGCAGATTTTAATTACACATCTTGAATGAATACAGCTGTCGATTTCACCAAACTATTCATAACTTAGGATTAATCTTAGGACTTGGGACAATTGAAGTTTCGTATGCATACATGTTAGGACACATTGAACCCACCCTAAGTTAGTATAAGTTACCCATCCTAACTCGAGATTAATCCTAGCGTTTCGTGGAATCGGCTGCTGCTCTCTGAATTCTATTTCTTGTTATATTTTCACCTCAAAATATGATTTGATTTTGCTCGCAGGTTTATGAAGCAACATCCTGAAATGGACTTCTCCAATGCCAAGATCAACTAAACCTCTTTGGAGTTGTGGCACCGAGGGATAAGTCTGGTGGAAGTGGATTGTTCAACTTATTAATGTTTGTTTGTTTGCTTGTTTTAATGATCTTCTCATCAAGGGAACTCGGCAAACTCCCACTAAAGGGATATAAACACCAAGCTGGCAACAGCCAATCTCTCTCATACAAACATTGGTTTAATTTCTATGATTATGAATTACACAAATCAAGAAATTGTGATTCATTAACTACACGACAATATTTATTCTAGTCATTGTGAAATGAGCGGTTATCTTGTGAGGTTTCGAACCCACAACCTTGTGATTGCAAGTCCTGCAGTCTAACCACTTGACAACGGTGACTTTTTTTGTCCGTAAGGATCATAGACTTTGTCACGTTGATTACAGAGAAAGCAGGCAAGATTCTTCACATACATGTACATTTCATATGAGAATTTTTGGTACCAAATGTAATCAAGATTTGTTTAAAAATAAGTTGAGTTTGATTTGTGCTGTCTTCGTACCACAGTTCATACAAAGTACGACTCAACTTGGTAGTTCAATAATTTCAAAATAGAGGGGATATGAGAATATTTTTGGTCCCAAATGTAATCAAGATTTGTTTAAAACTAAGTTGAGTTTGTTTTGTGCTTTCTTCGTACCAAAGTTCATGCAAAGTACAACTCAACTTGGTCGTTCAATGCATTTCAAAATAGAGGGGATTTTATTGCAACAAACAATCTCAAAATGTTGGATTTTATACTCAAGTCGTACATTAAATGTTATGTTTACAAAATAATTCTGTCTCAGAGTCTCACTCTGTATAAAAACAAATGTTGCACGAAAGCATATTGTCTTTAAAGCCATTATACACTTTCGGTAAACAGTATTGTCCAAGTCCCATACTTCGTGTATCACAACTTATATATAAAACAACAAACCTGTGAAAATTTAGGCTCAACCTTCTGTAAACCCTGTAAATTATATGTAAATCTGTGAAATGTTTTTGTTTTTTCTTTACCGAAAGGGTCCAATGGCTTTAATAAAAATAATTAACACTTCTACTGTGTGACCATTCAATGATACAACTGTGGTTTTGAATGATAGATGAAAAGTACAGACCACTGACCCCCCTCAAGCAGCCGCCCTCACACCCCCTTTAAAAGACTGACCATACCCAGCTTCACTCGTGGTAGCCTTACCCCACACTGGTCAAACTGTCTTAACATTCCATCACAGCATCAAAGAAAAGAATGTGCGTGGTGTGCAATAAAAGACTAACATGTCCTCATACATTCAACCTTCCATAAAATAAAAACCAGACAAGAAAAAAGAAAATGCCAAAGAACAATTTGTATACAACATCATCCGCACTCCCTCTGTCCGTGAAAGTTGTGGAATTTGGAGTACCCATTGCCCAGTAATCCAGGCCTACTAGTACAACACCCAAATCCTTTTAGATTGAATCATGGACGGACAACAACCTGTTACTGAATCCCAAGACAATGAATTGTTTGGGTTTGTAGAACAACCCCCTCTCTCTCACTGCATGTAGACATGGACGAGTGTCAGGTCATCTGCTACGCAAGCTTTGGTTGGGAGACAGGTAAACTAATCTGCTAAGCAGGTTTTGGTAGGGGGCAGGTAAAATCATCTGCTAAGCAAGCTTTGGTGGAGAGTCATATAAACTCATCTGCCAAGCAGGTTTCAGTAGTGGGACAGGTAAACTCATCTGCTAAGCAAGCTTCGGTTGAGAGTCGGATAAACTCATATGCTAAGCAGGTTTCAGTAGTGGGACAGGTTAACTATCCTCTAAGCAAGCTTTGGTCAGGAGACATCTGCTAAGCAAGTAAGTAGTACCCTAGTGCGTGGTACAAAATATATTTGTCAAAAATGAATATCTTAAAGGCAGTGGACACTATTGGCTATTACTCAAAATAATTATTATCATAAAACCTTTCTTGATTCCAAGTAATGGGGAGAGGTTGATAGTATAAAACATTGCAAGTGACGTAATTTTCGAGAAAGAAGTAATTTTCCACGAATTTGATTTTGAGACCTCACAAGTTTAGAATTTAAAGTTGAGAATTTAAAGTCTCGATGTCGAGCATCTGAAAGCACACAACTTTGTGTGACAAGGGTGTTTTTTTCGTTCATAGTTTTTTCGCAACTCCAATGACGAATCAAGCTCAAATTTTCACAGGTTTGTTATTTTACACATATGTTGAGATACACCAACTGTGAAGACTAGTTTGACAATTACCAATAGTGTCTAGTGTTTTTAACAATAGAGAGATCCACATGCCCAGTCTCTACAGCAACTGTAGTAGCTTCTATTGTCAAGAGCACTACCACAGATTAGCGCTATTCAATTGCTTCTTTTGATAAAACTCAACTATTAAGCTGAACAAGTCAGCAGCTACGCAAGTTTGGATAGGGGAACAGATAGACTCATCTGTTAAGCAAGTACTACCCTAGTGGTACAACAGATATTTTGTTAACAAGTAATCTCTTAACAATAGGGAGATCCAGGGGAAGAAATGACATGTTGTCAAGAGCACTACCATGGGTTAGCACTATTCAGTTGCTTCTTTTGTTAAGCTCAATTATGAAACAGATTAAGTCATCTGCTATGCAAATTGAGGTAGGGGACAGGTAAGTTCGTCTGCTAAGCAAGCTTATGTTTGGGGACAGGTGAACATCTGCTTAGCAAGTTTGGGTTGGGAAACAGATAACATTTGCTAAGCAAGCTTTGGTTAAGAGACAGATAAACTCATCTGCTAAGCAAGCTTATAATTGGGGACAGGTGAACATCTGCTTAGCAAGCTTGGGTTGGGAAACAGATAACCTCATTTGCTAAGCAAGCTTTGGTTAAGAGACAGATAAACTCATCTGCTAAGCAAGCTTGGGTAGGGGGAAAGGTAAACTCATCTGCTAAGCAAGCTTGGGTTAAGAGACAGAAAACTCATCTGCTAAGCAAGCTTTTGTTTGGGGACAGGTAAACTTATCTGCTAAGCAAGCTTGGGTAGGGGGAAAGGTAAACTCATCTGCTAAGCAAGCTTGGGTTGGGACACAGAAAACTCATCTGCTAAGCAAGCTTTTGTTTGGGGACAGGTAAACTTATCTGCTTAGCAAACTTTGGTTGAGTGGCATACAATTATCTGCTAAACAAATCTGGGAAGGGGACAGGTAAACTAATCTGCTAGGCAAGCTTTGGATGACAGACAGATAAACTTATCTGTTAAGCAAGTACTACCCTAGTGGTGCAAAAGATATTTTGTCAACAACAAATCTCTTAACAATAGAGAGATCCAGCCAGCCAGCCAGGAGAAGAAACCACATGCCAAATCTCCCCAGCCACTGTGGTAGCTTCTATTGTCAAGAGCACAACCACAGATTAGTGCTATTCAATTGATTCTTTTGTTAAGCTCAACTATAAAACAGTCATCTGCTAAGCAAATTTGAGTAGGGGACAGGTAAACACTCTGCTAAGCAAGCTTGTTTTTTTTTGGAGACAGGTAACCTCATCTGCAAACAAGCTTGGGTTGGGAGACAGGTTAACTCATCCGCTAAGCAAGCTTTGGATGAGAGACATATAAACTCATCTGCGAAGCAAGTCTTGGTAGGGGAACAGGTAAACTCATCTGCTAAGCAGGTTCTGGTAATCGGACAGGTAAACTCATCTGCTACAAGCAAGCTTTGGATGAGAGACAAATAAATTGATCTGCAAAGCAAGTTTCGGTAGGGGGCAGGTAAACTCATCTGCTAAGCAAGCTTTGGTTGAGAGACGGATAAAGTCATCTGCTAAGCAGGTTACAACTGTGAAGACTAGTTTGACAATTACCAATAGTGTCTAGTGTCTTTAACAATGGAGAGATCCACATGCCCAATCTCTGCAGCCACTGTGGTAGCTTCTATTGTCAAGAGCACTACCACAGATTAGCGCTATTCAATTGCTTCTTTTGTTAAAACTCAACTGAACAAGTCAGCAGCTAAGCAAGTTTGGATAGGGGGACAGATAGACTCATCTGCTAAGCAAGTACTACCCTAGTGGTACAAAAGATATTTTGTTAACAAGTAATCTCTTAACAATAGGGAGATCCAGGCAGCCAGGAGAAGAAATGACACGTTGTCAAGAGCACTACCATGGGTTAGCACTATTCAGTTGCTTCTTTTGTTAAACTCAACTATGAAACAGATTAAGTCATCTGCTATGCAAATTGAGGTAGGGGACAGGTAAGTTCATCTGCTAAGCAAGCTTATGTTTGGGGACAGGTGAACATCTGCTTAGCAAGCTTGGGTTGGGAAACAGATAACATTTGCTAAGCAAGCTTTGGTTAAGAGACAGATAAACTCATCTGCTAAGCAAGCTTATAATTGGGGACAGGTGAACATCTGCTTAGCAAGCTTGGGTTGGGAAACAGATAACCTCATTTGCTAAGCAAGCTTTGGTTAAGAGATAGATAAAGTTATCTGCTAAGCAAGCTTGGGTAGGAGGAAAGGTAAACTCATCTGCTAAGCAAACTTGGGTTGGGACACAGAAAACTCATCTGCTAAGCAAGCTTTTGTTTGGGGACAGGTAAATTTATCTGCTTAGCAAACTTTGGTTGAGTGGCATACAATTATCTGCTAAACAAATCTGGGAAGGGGACAGGTAAACTAATCTGCTAAGCAAGCTTCTGGATGACAGACAGATAAACGTAACTGTTAAGCAAGTACTACCCTAGTGGTGCAAAAGATATTTTGTCAACAACAAATCTCTTAACAATAGAGAGATCCAGCCAGCCAGCAAGGAGAAGAAACCACATGCCCAATCTCCCTAGCCACTGTGGTAGCTTCTATTGTCAAGAGCACAACCACAGATTAGTGCTATTCAATTGATTCTTTTGTTAAGCTCAACTATAAAACAGTCATCTGCTAAGCAAATTTGAGTAGGGGACAGGTAAACACTCTGCTAAGCAAGCTTGTTTTTTTTTTTTTGGAGACAGGTAACCTCATCTGCAAACAAGCTTGGGTTGGGAGACAGGTTAACTCATCCGCTAAGCAAGCTTTGGATGAGAGACAAATAAACTAATCTGCTAAGCAAATTTTGGTAGACGGACAGGTAAATCCATCTGCAAAGCAACCTTTGGTTAAGAGAAAGATTATTTGATCTGCTTAGCAAGCTTGGGTAAGGAGACATGTAAACTTATCTACTAGGCAAACTTTGGTTGAGAAGCAGATACACTATAAAGCAAGTTTGGCTAGGAGAAGGTAAACTCATCTGCTAAGCAGGTTCTGGTAGTCGGACAGGAAAACTCATCTGCTACAAGCAAGCTTTGAATGAGAGACTATTTAGCAAGTTTGCCTTAAAATCACATTCATTGAAAATTACTACACTATTGGTAACTACCGATACTCAAAATAATTATTAGCTCAAAACATTTTTGGTAACGAGTTATGAGGAGAGGTTGATGGTATAAAACATTGTAAACACAAGAAAATAGCCGCACAAGTGTGAAACGAAAATTGGGAGACCTTGAAGTTAATCTTTCCCAGGAATGTTTTCATGGTTACAATGCCTTGGAATTGGCCAGTGTGTGGAAATGGCAAGGCTCGAAATTAACACTGGACCACATGCCCGAGGCCAGTGATTTTAGCCTCAGCGGGCCAGTAAACTCACAACTGGACGAGGCCACTGCTGATGTTACAGGCATTATATTTTATAAACTTTGTCTGCCTTTCATGCAACAGTCACAGTGCGATGTAGCTTGTAATTGCGACTGACTCAGATAAACTCATCTGCTAAACAAGCTTATAATTTGGGAAAGGTGAACATCTGCTTAGCAAGCTTGGGTTGGGAAACAGATAACCTCATTTGCTAAGCAAGCTTTTGTTAAGAGACAGATAAACTTATCTGCTAAGTAAGCTTGGGTGAGGAAAGGTAAACTCATCTGCTTATCAAGCTTGGGTTGGGAGACAGAAAATGCATCTGCTAAGCAAGATTTTGTTTGGGGACAGGTAAACTTATCTGCTTAGCAAACTTTGGTTGAGTGGCATACAATTATCTGCTAAACAAATCTGGGAAGGGCACAGGTAAAGTAATCTGCTAAGCAAGCTTGGGATGACAGACAGATAAACTCATCCCCAAGCAAGTCTTACCCAAGTGGTACAAAAGATCTTTGTCAACACCTAATCCCTTAACAACAGAGAGATCCAGCAAGCCAGCCAGGAGAAGAAACCACATGCCCAATCTCCCCAGCTACTCTGGTAGCTTCTACTGTCAAGAACACAACCACAAATTAGTGCTATTCAATTGATTCTTGTGTTAAGCTCAACTATAAAAGTCATCTGCTAAGTAAGCTTTGGTTGGGGGATACAGGTAAAATAATCTGCTAAGCAGGTTTTGGTAGGGGGCAGGGAAACTCATCTGCTAAGCAAGCTTTAATTTGGTTGAGGGTCAGATAAACTCATCTGCTAAGCAGGTTTCAGAACATGTAGTGGGACAGGTAAACTCATTTGCTAAGCAGGTTTTGGTTGAGAGTAAGATAAACTCATCTGCTAAGCAGCAGTAGTGGGACAGGTTAACTATCCTCTAAGCAAGCTTTTTAGTCAGGAGACAGATAAACTCATCTGCTTAGTAAGTAGTACCCTAGTGCGTGGTACAAAACATGTTTGTCAAAAATGAATCTCTTAAAGGCAGTGGACACTATTGGTTATTACTCAAAATAGTTGTTATCATAAAACCTTTCTTGATTACAAGTAATGGGGAGAGGTTGATAGTATAAAACATTGCAAGTGACGTAGTTTTCGAGAAAGAAGTAATTTTTCACGAATTTGATTTTGAGACCTCACATGTTTAGAATTTAAAGTTTCGAAGTCAAGCATCTGAAAGCACACAACTTTGTGTGACAAGGGTGTTTTTTTCGTTCATAGTTATTTCCCAACTCCGATGACTAATCGAGCTCAAATTTTGACAGGTTTGTTATTTTACGCATATGTTGAGATACACCAACTGTGAAGACTAGTTTGACAATTACCAATAGTGTCTAGTGTCTTTAACAATAGAGAGATCCACATGCCCAATCTCTGCAGCCAACTGTGGTAGCTTCTATTGTCAAGAGCACTACCACAGATAAGCACTATTCAATTGCTTCTTTTGTAAAGCTCAACTATTAAGCTGAACAGCTAAGCAAGTTTGGATAGGGGGACAGATGGACTCATCTGCTAAAAGAGTACTACCCTAGTGGTACAAATGATATTTTGTTAACAAGTACATGTAATCTCTTAAAAATAGGGAGATCTAGCCAGCCAGGAGAAGAAATGACAAGTTGTCAAGAGCACTACCATGGGTTAGCACTATTCAGTTGCTTCTATTGTTAAGCTCAACTATGAAACAGATTAAGTCATCTGCTATGCAAATTGAGGTAGGGGACAGATAAACTCATCTGCTAAGCAAGCTTATAATTAGGGACAGGTGAACATCTGCTTAGCAAGCTTGGGTTGGTAAACAGATAACCTCATTTGCCAAGCAAGCTTTGGTTAAGAGACAGATAAACTTATCTGCTAAGCAAGCTTGGGTTGGGGACAGGTAAACTTATCTGCTAAGCAAACTTTGGTTGAGTGGCATACACTTATCTGCTTAACAACTCTGGGAAGGGGACAGGTAAACTAATCTGCTAAGCAAGCTTTGGATGACAGACAGAAAAACTTATCTGTTAAGCAAGTACTACCCTAGTGGTGCAAAAGATATTTTGTCAACAAATCTCTTAACAGTAGAGAGATCCAGCCAGCCAGGAGAAGAAACCACATGCCCAATCTCCAGCCACTGTGGTAGCTTCTATTGTCAAGAACACAACCACAGATTAGTGCTATTCATTTGATTCTTTTGTTAAGCTCAACTACAAAACAGTAATCTGCTAAGCAAATTTGAGTAGGGGACAGGTTAACACTTTGCTAAGCAAGCTTGTTTTTTGGAGACAGGTAACCTTATCTGCAAACGAGCTTGGGTTGGGAGACAGGTTAACTCATTCGCTAAGCAAGCTTTGGATGAGAGACAAATAAACTAATCTGCTAAGCAAGTTTTGGTAGACGGACAGGTAAATTCATCTGCTAAGCAACCTTTGGTTAAGAGACAGATAATTTGATCTGCTAAGCAAGTTTGGGTAGGTGGACAGGTTAATTCATCTGCTAAGCAAGCTTGGGTAAGGAGACATGTAAACTTATCTACTAGGCAAACTTTGGTTGAGAAGCAGATACACTATTAAGCAACTAGGAGAAGGTAAACTCATCTGCGAAGCAAGTCTTGGTAGGGGAACAGGTAAACTCATCTGCTAAGCAGATTCTGGTAATCGGACAGGTAAACTCATCTGCTACAAGCAAGCTTTGGATGAGAGACAATTAAACTTATCTGCTAAGCAAGTTTCGGTAGGGGGGGCAGGTAAACTCATTTGCTAAGGAAGCTTTGGTTGAGAGATGGATAAACTCATCTGCTATGCAGGTAACAACTGTGAAGACTAGTTTGACAATTACCAATAGTGTCTAGTGTCTTTAACAATGGAGAGATCCACATGCCCAATCTCTGCAGCCAACTGTGGTAGCTTCTATTGTCAAGAGCACTACCACAGATTAGCGCTATTCAATTGCTTCTTTTGATAAAACTCAACTATTAAGCTGAACAAGTCAGCAGCTAAGCAAGTTTGGATAGGGGGACAGATAGACTCATCTGCTAAGCAAGTACTACCCTAGTGGTACAAAAGATATTTTGTTAACAAGTAATCTCTTAACAATAGGGAGATCCAGGCAGCCAGGAGAAGAAAGGACATGTTGTCAAGAGCACTACCATGGGTTAGCACTATTCAGTTGCTTCTTTTGTTAAGCTCAACTATGAAACCAATTAAGTCATCTGCTATGCAAATTGAGGTAGGGGACAGGTAAGCTCATTTGCTAAGCAAGCTTATGTTTGGGGACATGTGAACATCTGCTTAGCAAGCTTCGGTTGGGAAACAGATAAAAAGCAAGCCTTGGTTAAGAGACAGATAAACTCATCTGCTAAGCAAGCTTATAATTGGGGACAGGTGAACATCTGCTTAGCAAGCTTGGGTTGGGAAACAGATAACCTCATTTGCTAAGCAAGCTTTGGTTAAGAGACAGATAAACTTATCTGCTAAGCAAGCTTGGGTAGGAGGAAAGGTAACTCATCTGCTAAGCAAGCTTGGGTTGGGACACAGAACACTCATCTGCTAAGCAAGCTTTTGTTTGGGGACAGGTAAACTTATCTGCTGAGCAAACTTTGGTTGAGTGGCATACAATTATCTGCTAAACAAATCTGGGAAGGGGACAGGTAAACTAATCTGCTAAGCAAGCTTTGGATGACTGACAGATTAACTTATCTGTTGAGCAAGTACTACCCTAGTGGTGCAAAAGATATTTTGTCAACAACAAATCTCTTAACAACAGAGAGATCCAGCCAGCCAGCCAGGAGAAGAAACCACATGCCCAATCTCCAGCCACTGTGATAGCTTCTATTGTCGAGAGCACAACCACAGATTAGTGCTATTCAATTAATTCTTTACTTAAGCTCAACTATAAAACAGTCATCTCTAAGCAAATTTGAGTAGGGGACAGGTAAACACTCTGCTCAGCAAGCTTGTTTTTTGGAGACAGGTAACCTCATCTGCAAACAAGCTTAGGTTGGGAGACAGGTTAACTCATCCGCTAAGCAAGCTTTGGATGAGAGACAAATAAACTAATCTGCTAAGCAAGTTTTGATAGACGGACAGGTAAATTCATCTGCTAAGCAACCTTTGGTTAATAGACAGATAATTTGATCTGCTAAGCAAGTTTGGGTAGGTGGACAGGTTAACTCATCTGCTAAGCAAGCTTGGGCAAGGAGACATGTAAACTTATCTACTAGGCAAACTTTGGTTGAGAAGCAGATACACTATTAAGCAACTAGGAGAAGGTAAACTCATCTGCGAAGCAAGTCTTGGTAGGGGAACAGGTAAACTCATCTGCTAAGCAGATTCTGGTAATCGGACAGGTAAACTCATCTGCTACAAGCAAGCTTTGGATGAGAGACAATTAAACTTATCTGCTAAACAAGTTTCGGTAGGGGGGGCAGGTAAACTCATCTGCTAAGCAAGTTTCGGTAGGGGGCAAGCAAGCTTTGGTTCAGAGACAGATAAACTCATCTGCTAAGCAGGTTTCGGTAGTCGGACAGGTAAACTCATCTGCTACAAGTAACCTTTGGATGAGAAACTATTAAGCAAGTTTGCCTTAAAATCACATTCATTGAAAATTACTACACTATTGGTAACTACCGATACTCAAAATAATTATTAGCATAAAACCTTTCTTGGTAACGAGGTATGGGGAGAGGTTGATGGTATAAAACATTGCAAACACAAGAAAATAGCAGCACAAATGTGAAACAAAAATTGGGAGACCTTGAAGTTAATCTTTCCCAGGAATGTTTTCATGGTTACAATGCCTTGGAATTGGCCAGTGTGTGGAAATGGCAAGGCTCGAAATTAACACTGGACCACATGCCCGAGGCCAGTGATTTTAGCCTCAGCGGGCCAGTAAACTCACAACTGGACGAGGCCACTGCTGATGTTACGGGCATTATATTTTATAGACTTTGTCTGCCTTTCATGCAACAGTCACAGTGCGATGTAGCTTGTAATTGCGACTGACTCACACACACATACTGGGATCGAGGAAGTGTGTATCGTCCCTGCAGCTACACCATGGGTAAGCACTATTCAGTTGCTTTTTTTGTTAAGCTCAACCATGAAACAGATTTTATGAGGTAGGGAAAGGTATGTTCATCTGCTAAGCAAGCTTATGTTTAGGGTTAGGTGAACATCCGCTTAGCAAGCTTGGGTTGGGAAACAGATAACATTTGTCAAGCAAGCTGGTTTAAGAGACAGATAAACTCATCTGCTAAGCAAGCTTGGGTGGGGGAAAGGTAAACTCATCTGCTAAGGAAGCTTGGGTTGGGAGACAGAAAACTCATCTGCTAAGCAAGCTTTTGTTTGGGGACAGGTAAACTTATCTGCTTAGCAAACTTTGGTTGAGTGGCATACAATTATCTGCTAAACAAATCCGGGAAGGGGACAGGTAAACTAATCTGCTAAGCCAGCTGTTGTTTAGAGACAGATAAACACATCCCAAAGCAAGTTCTACCCTAGTGGTACAAAAGATCTTTGTCAACAACTAATCCCTTAACAATAGAGAGATCCACCCAGTCAGGAGAAGAAACCACATGCCCAATCTCCCCAGGCACTGTGCTAGCTTCTATTGTCGAGAGCACAACCACAGATTAGTGCTATTCAATTGATTCCTTTTGTTAAGCTCAACTATAAAACAGTCATCTGCTAAGCAAATTTGAGTAGGGGACAAGTAAACACTCTGCTAAGCAAGCTTGTTTTTTGGAGACAGGTAAATTCAGCTGCAAACAAGCTTGGGTTGGGAGACAGGTTAACTCATTCGCTAAGCAAGCTTTGGATGAGAGACAAATAAACTAGGCTGCTAAGCAAGTTTTGGTAGACGGACAGGTTAATCCATCTGCTAAGGAACCTTTGGTTAAGAGACAGATAATTTGATCTGCTAAGCAAGTTTGGGTAGGTGGACAGGTTAACTCATCTGCTAAGCAAGCTTGGGTAAGGAGACATGTAAACTTATCTACTAGGCAAACTTTGGTTGAGAAGCAGATACACTATTAAGCAACTAGGAGAAGGTAAACTCATCTGCGAAGCAAGTCTTGGTAGGGGAACAGGTAAACTCATCTGCTAAGCAGGTTCTGGTAATCGGACAGGTAAACTCATCTGCTACAAGCAAGCTTTGGATGAGAGACAATTAAATTGATCTGCAAAGCAAGTTTCGGTAGGGGGCAGGTAAACTCATCTGCTAAGCAAGCTTTGGTTGAGAGACGGATAAACACATCTGCTAAGCAGGTTACGACTGTGAAGACTAGTTTGACAATTACCAATAGTGTCTAGTGTCTTTAACAATAGAGAGATCCACATGTCCAATCTCTGCAGCCACTGTGGTAGCTTCTATTGTCAAGAGCACTACCACAGATTAGCGCTATTCAATCGCTTCTTTTTATAAAACTCAACTATTAAGCTGAACAAGTCAGCAGCTAAGCAAGTTTGGATAGGGGGACAGATTGACTCATCTGCTAAGCAAGTACTACCCTAGTGGTACAAAAGATATTTTGTCAACAAGTAATCTCTTAACAATAGGGAGATCCAGCCAGCCAGAAGAAGAAAGGACATATGGGTTAGCACTATTCAGTTGCTTCTTTTGTTAAGCTCAACTATAAAACAGATTAAGTCATCTGCTATGCAAATTGAGGTAGGGGACAGGTAAGCTCATTTGCTAAGCAAGCTTATGTTTGGGGACAGGTGAACATCTGCTACGCAAGCTTGGGTTGGGAAACAGATAACATTTGCTAAGCAAGCTTTGGTTAAGAGACAGATAAACTCACCTACTAAGCAAGCTTATAATTGGGGACAGGTGAACATCTGCTTAGCAAGCTTTGGTTGGGAAACAGATAACATTTGCTAAGCAATCTTTGGTTAAGAGACAGATAAACTCACCTGCTAAGCAAGCTTATAATTGGGGACAGGTGAACATCTGCTTAGCAAGCTTGGGTTGTGAAACAGATAACATTTGCTAAGCAAGCTTTGGTTAAGAGACAGATAAACTCACCTGCTAAGCAAGCTTATAATTGGGGACAGGTGAACATCTGCTTAGCAAGCTTGGGTTGGGACACAGAAAAATCATCTGCTAAGCAAGCTTTTGTTTGGGGACAGTTAAACTTATCTGCTTAGCAAACTTTGGTTGAGTGGCATACAATTATCTGCTAAACAAATTTGGGAAGGGGACAGGTAAACTTATCTGTTAAGCAAGTACTAGCCAAGTGGTGCAAAAGATATTTTGTCAACAACAAATCTCTTAACAATAGAGATCCAGCCAGCCAGGAGGAGAAACCACATGCCCAATCGCCCCAGCCACCGTGGTAGCTTCTATTGTCGAGAGTACAACCACAGATAGTGCTATTCAATTGATATCATTGCTCAACTATAAAACAGTCATCTGCTAAGCAAATTTGAGTAGGGGACAGGTAAACACTCTACTAAGCAAGCTTGTTTTTTGGAGACAGGTAACCTCATCTGCAAACAAGCTTGGGTTGGGAGACAGGTTAACTCATCCGCTAAGCAAGCTTTGGATGAGAGACAAATAAACTAATCTGCTAAGCAAGTTTTCGTAGACGTACAGGTTAATCCATCTGCTAAGGAACCTTTGGTTAAGAGACAGATAATTTGATCTGCTAAGCAAGTTTGGGTAGGTGGACAGGTAAACTCATCTGCTAAGCAAGCTTTGGTAAGGAGACATGTAAACTAATCTACTAGGCAAATTTTGGTTGAGAAGCAGATACATTCTTAAGCAAGTTGGCTAGGAGAAGGTAAACTCATCTGCGAAGCAAGTCTTGGTAGGGGAACAGGTAAACTCATCTGCTAAGCAGGTTCTGGTAATCGGACAGGTAAACTCATCTGCTACAAGCAAGCTTTGGATGAGAGACAAATAAATTGATCTGCAAAGCAAGTTTTGGTATGGGGGCAGGTCAACTCATCTGCTAAGCAAGTTTCAGTAGGGGGACAGGTAAGCTCATCTGCTAAGCAGGTTCTGGTAGTCGGACAGGAAAACTCATCTGCTACAAGCAAGCTTTGAATGAGAGACTATTAAGCAAGTTTGCCTCAAAATCACATTCATTGAAAATTACTACACTATTGGTAACTACCAATAATCAAAATAATTATTAGCTCAAAAAAATTTTGGTGATGAGTTATGAGGAGAGGTTGATGGATAAAACATTGTAAACACAAGAAAATAGCAGCACAAGTGTGAAACAAAAATGGGGAGACCTTGAAGTTTATCTTTCCCAGGAATATTCTTCAGGTTACAATGCCTTGGAATTGGCCAGTGTGTGGAAATGGCAAGGATCGAAATTAACACTAGACCACATGCCTGAGGCCAGTGATTTTAGCCTCAGCGGGCCAGTAAACTCACAACCGGACAATGGCCACTGCGGACATATTTTATGGACATGAGATTTTACAACCCTTTACATTTGTACAAAGGTCTGTGAGTTTTGGCAATTCCTATCAATGTATTTTTGATACCAAATAGTCAATTATATATTGTGTAAAAGATGTAGAAGTACAATGGGAGACTTTGGAACGCTAGGTGGCAGCAGACTTATTGTTTACGTAGTTCTGAGCATGCGCACATTAACAAGAACAATGGATTTTACCTGGTAAGTCTGCTGCCACCAAGTGTCCTTAAAGTCTCCCATTGACATAATTTGCCTCAAATTTGGTCTCTAGAGCACAAAACATGGCGTTACTGACATAACGATTTGAGCGTTACTGCCATTACACTTGTGACCACTTTCCTAAAATTATGAAATGGCTCACTTGATTTGGCTTTATGTTACTTTATTGTCCAAAATAGTTAAATTTACATCACGTGTATGACTTTGAACACAAAATTGCTTTAACATTTATCTTATCGAATTACAAAATATGAAAAACAAAAATATACACTTAATGAAAATTTTTATACTAACTATGGATTAATAAAAAATAAATACTACAATACAACTTCAGTGCTCAATGATTGAGCAAGTAAGTGCAAGGCAGTTTAGGGGGAAAATCACCTATTGAAAGTGAATCAAATACCCCAAAAAATGAAAATATGAGTAATTTCAAATGTTACGAACATTACAGTTTTCTTCCAGTAAAGTTGGTTTCATTTCATCAAGCAATTGAAACAAATTATTTTACCGTATACTTTATTGTTAAATGATGTAAGAACAAGTCAGTTTAGGTCGGGGGAAATCACCTCTTATAAATTTTGATCAAACACAAACAAAAGACATGAGCTATTACAAACGTTACGGACATTACATAGTATTCTAATGCCACGAATCAAGCACTGAATGTTTGTTCATCCCTGACACTCATCTGTGATCAGTGGGTGTCCACGTCTATGTCCGTGTCCTACGTGCAGTTGGATAGAGAGAGGTGGGGGGGGGGGAGGTCGTTCTACAAACCCAAACAAATCATTGTCTTGGGATTCAGTCACAGATTTCCAGCCGTCGTGATTCAGTCTAAAAGGATTTTGATGTTGTACTAGTAGGCCTGGATTACTGGGCAACAGGTACTCCAAATTCCACAACTTTAACAAACAGAGGAAGTGCGTATCATGTCGTATACAAATTGTTCTGTGGCATTTTCTTTTTTACTTGTGTGTTTTTTCCTCAATCAATGGAAGGGTGAATGTGTCAGGACGTGCCAGTCATTTATTGATACACACACGTGCACATTCTTTTCTTTGATGCTGTGATGAAATGTTTGGACAGTTTGACCAGTGTGGGGTAAGGCTATCCCTGTGTGGAGCTAGGTATGGGTGGTCTTTTGAAGGGGGATTGAGGGAGGCTGTCAGTGATTCATATTTCCAAAAGAAGACATGATTGTAATTCTCAAAACTGGAAACTCATTGGCAATATATATACTAAAAAAATATATAAAAAAAACATCCTTCGAAAAAAATAGTTTCTACTTCACTTGAGTGAAGCAATTCATTTCATTTTTGTTCATTTTATTTTGATTTCCTCTTTTTAACAATTACAAAGAAATTACCAAAGTGGCATAGTTTCTGTACATTTGTTTAACCTGAGTCGACAAGCAATTTACAAGGGGCAAGCCCTTGACGGAATATGAGCCGCATCACCGCAAATCTCTGAACACTTTTTCAGATCAGTGTATGAGCCACCTGGGCCTAATATCATAGAGCTGCTTAACCACAGAAAGTAGCTTAGCACGACAGCATTGTGCTCAGCAGAATACCACATGCATCAGGTGTGAGAGTCACACCTCAGGGGGTCTGTCTCATGCTCACACGTGCTGCAATCAGTTTCTCACCCCTCAGTGCCAGACCAGGGACCAGGGGGAAAAAAAGCGGAGGGGTGGGGAATAATTGCCCCTAGGCAAGCACCTTCAGGAGGTGAATAATTTAAAAAATAGAAACCCATGTTTTTATGCCGATTTTGTTTCCTAGTTGTCACTTTGTGCGCCCTCATTCTGGTGAAAGTTTATGAAACATTTTGCTTTAAAAAATGATAGACGCCATAATAATTTTGGATGTGAAAGCACAAGTAGTCTTTGAGACAGTGCGATATCCTTGCTTACAGCAGGGCCACAGGTGTGGCGACAGCAGGGTCACAGGTGTGGCGACAAGAAAAAGACTAATGCCGCCGTCCAGCTAATCAAATTAGCCTTATGGATGTCAGACAACTCATCCAGTGTTCAACTCAACAGTCTGACAACTCGACTGAAAAATCTCACTCCTAGCTAGTCTCTGAACTTAGCATTTCTGTTACCAGCAAAACTACCATGTCACATGTATCCTTCTCATATCTGCTAAGCAACAAAATTGATAACCAATTTTTGTCCTCTATGAATTTGAACTTGTGTTCGACTGCAAGTGCCAACAACAAGCACTCTAACCTCATCCGCACCCCTGGGCAGAGAGAGGGGGAGTGAGTGGGTTTGAGGGGGGCAGGATGTCTCTGTCATATACCACCCCAAGTCAGCCTAGACACATGATCCGTCTTCTTACGAGTTGCTTTGATGAATCCTAGAAACTGTAGCTCCGATACGGCACGGATGAAGCGAGCTCTGATGTCAAAGGTTAAGGATCAGAATGAAAAACACTGAAACCGTGAACAACAGTTTAAAGGAACACGTTGCCTTGGATCGGATGAGTTAGTCTATAAAAAGCGTTTGTTATAAAATGCATATTGGTAGAAAGATGTTTTAAAAGTAGAATACAATGATCCACACAAATTTGCCTCGAAAATTGCGTGGTTTTTCTTTTACTCTGCAAACTAAAATGGTCGGCCATTTATAAGAGTCAAAAGTTTGACTCCCATAAATCGCCGTACGTGTTAAGTCGACGAGGTAAAAGGAAAACCGTGCTTTTTTGAGGCATGTTTGAGTGGATCATTGTATTCTACTTTTACATCTTTCTACCCGTATGCATTTTATAACACACAGTTACAAACGCGTTTCAAAGACCAACTCGACCGATCCAAGGCAACGTGTTCTTTTAAAGAGCACTGATATAATAATAATTTTAACAACAATTTGGATGGGAGGTCAGCCGTTAGTCCTTTGTGTTGTGTAATGCACGTAAAAGAACACAGTGCACTTATTTAAAAGAGAAGAGCGCTGCCCAAGTGTTCCCTGCATATTGCACCACAAAAACTTATAAACCATTACAATGGAATTGGTCACATACTTTAAAAACGTAGCTCCACAATACCTTGCAGGAAAATACTGAATTATTAACAGTGACAGATATTTGCGCTATAAAACAAGCCACTATTATCATCATTATTAGGCTACCTCCACTTTTATGGTTTCGACGTCAGTCGCTACGGCCAGACTACTGAAAAGGCCTATTATTAAATGTGGTTGCTCAGCCAATATCCATAGTTGTAGCCAGAGCCGCTTGATTTGGACTCTAATGCCTAACTCTCTGTAAGGATACTGTAGTTGTGGATCTGGCTTCTTGTTGCCAAGAGAACTGTCATCATCGTCTTGGTTACCTGTAACCACGGTGATAAAGGCCTGTACCAAAAAAAAGAACACAAATTTCCGATAATGTTTTCAAAACGCCCAGACACTGCTAATATTGCAAATATTTTTATATAAAATTTTTTTCAGTAGATAGCATGCAATAACATGACACAGAAAATTTAGTTTTGTGCTCAGAAATTGGGATACCATATTAACATACTACATTGGAAACAAATTCATACCTGGATGTGACCTTTATTTTGACCTCTTTATGTGAATGGAAGTAGGTCAAACCTTGCGGCCAGTTGCGGCCGCTATGGGGGCTTTTTATTACAAGCCACCTGTGGCCGCTACTTAAGTGTTAAAGTTTAGATAATTACCGGTAGCCAACGGTTCTTTTCAGAACCACCCCAACTCATTGAGAGATTTTCATCACCGTGTAACTCAGAACTTTTCCATATTACCTGTAGCCAATCGTAGAGGTTGATCAGGCGTCCACATTCCATATGCAGTTTGTAGGCTATGCATACATCAGGCATGGTGGCTAGTATTCCTTCTGTATCAGCCGGAGGGTGCTCACTCTGTGTAACCAGGAGTATTCATAAAATATAAGATATTTAGTGGAATTTTGTTTACCCATTTTTGCCATAGGGAATCAAATTCCCATGTTTTTTTTTTAAACAAGGACAATAAATAATAGGCCTATCTATCTATCTATCTTATATTGTGCAATACCTATATATGAATATATCAAATATATCAATCAATCAATCAATCAATCATAGAGAATTATAAAGCACCTAAATCAAATGTTTGCTCAAAGGCACTGAGGTACACATGAAATGAATAAATTATAGTTGATAGGCCTCCTGAAACAATTGTCTTTCACTTCACATAACAAAACAATACACAAATACAGAGAAAGGATACAAACAACATTAAACAGTCCTAGAAGGAATTAACCATAAACAAATGGGTTTTTAACTTGGATTTAAAGGTAAAGTATGCCTTTGGTTTTTGATTCATTGATACAGACATGAAAGAGTAGAGATATTGATTCATTGATACAGACATGAAGGAGTAAAGATAAACTAATACATTTAGACCTAAACAATTTAAGTCTTCTGCCATGGCCATTACACATAGTTTCAAAGGTTACACAATCAAATTCTGTTGCTTGACCTGTAAACAAGGTAAAAGATAAGCAAATTATAAATCAACAAAAACAATGTGTGACACAATTTTTTCGTAGTAAAAAGTAGCATTTTTTAATAATGTACATTTACAATAAGCAATGGACAAAGACCAGTACCTGTACCAAAACAAATACATGAAATAACAAAGCTATAAAAGTATAAGATCACTAGGTCATCAGAGAGACCAAGTGAGTTTTTATCTTTAAAATGTTATGCACACCCTTATGCAGTAGTTTGTGACCGGACGTTTCGACCCTAGCAGAGTCTTTCTCAAAGGCTTAAGAGAAAGACTCTGCCAGGGTCGAAACATCAGGCCACAAACTTTTTTTTGCATTGATGTTAATAATAATAAAAATAATAATAATACAAAGCGTCTTTCTCCAGAAGACGATCAGAACATACTGATCGAACCGTCGAGTTGAAACCAATGGTTCTTTTCAGAACCACCCCAACTCATTTCATATAATACAAAGCAAGCTAGGCGTTATACAAAGAAAAAAGTGTCTAACAGAGGGAGGGAAACAAACGATTATAAAACAACACAGAAACAATCAATCGACTAGCCAAGAAAACAAAACAAAAAGAGGAGCATGTTAGTTCCTCTGAGTTGGTAACCAGTTTGCCACCAGCTCGTTCTATTTTTGAACACACTTTTGAACTGGGTCCAATTTCACAAAATCAGTTGAGCAATAACCTAAATCTCTGAATTCTACTCAATGGTTTTTCTGTGACTCTTGTCAGCTGTTTTAAAAACAGTAAAGCAGGTGTTTAAAAAAGAACATTCTATATTGATATACAGCTGTTTTAGCAGCGAATGTTTTGCAAGAGTTGAGCTAAGCACAAAATCAGTTGGGCAGCAGTCGCAACAGTGTAAACTTTATGGACTACATGTTTTTGCTAAGCATGATTTTTCTGTCTGTGCTTAGCAGGTTTTGGGCTCAGAATATAAGCAGAGATTTGATACATACCTGTAGGTAATGGAATGGATTGTTCAATGCGGTCTGTATGGCAGCCCTTGGTGATGCGTTTATATGTCGTCTAACGTCAGCGACTGAATTGTAGTAGAAAATCTCATGGAGAGTCAATGTCTGTGGACACACCAAGTATTTCCTGTGATTAAAAAACAAACGAATAAAAATGAAGCAGCATTGACTTGAGGGTCTCAAAATGTCATTTTCTTATATTTGACTAAGTTCAGACAAATATTTCTCTATGGGATTTTCTAATAATTTTCAACTATCAACTTTTACGCCCCTTTCACACCATGGAATACAGCCCTTAGGAGGCCCTGGGGCTGTTTTAACCCCAAGCAGATTTTTTCTGTTACCTCTTTTCTGTTACACAGAAGAGAGATATGCCAAAGTTTGATCTGTATCGAGCACTGTGAATTATGATAGAAGACGATTTCATTTGAGAAATTCATCATCATCATCATGCTCTGTATCCATCATGGGGGCTGTAGGGCCGCCCAACCAATGCGATGATCTAATGCAGATTGCCACAGCAGACGTACCCGTGACTCGAAGTCTGCTTCCAGCTGACACACCCAGGTATTTATATATAAAATCTAACATGTATAAAATTAATAAATAAACAAGCCTACCTGAAGACAGAGTCGAGGTATTCCAATACTTCCTCCACCAGGCTCTCGTAGCGAGTTGGCTTACGAGTCTTCTTCACGGACTCCATCAGTTTCTGCTGCAGGGAGCGCAGTGTTATCCTCTCGGTCTTGTTACTAGACTCCTGAGCTGTGTCTTCCTCTGGTTCCTCTTCTACTGGCTCATGGCCCCCGTCTACATGATAGGAATATTTATAATTATAATTGTATATTAATTTTGGTTTTTACCCATCATACACCGATGTGCTTAAGCACTGTAAACTCAGTACTTTCCCCGAGTCCTGTGAAAAAATATCACAGGCATATCTTGGATGGAATTCAAAAACAGTGGATCGTTAAAGACACTGGACACTATTGGTAATTGTCAAAGACCCGTCTTCTCACTTGGTGTATCTCAACATATGCATAAAACAACAAACCTGTGAAAATTTGAACTCAATTGGTTGTTGAAGTTGCGAGAGAATAATGAAAGAAAGAACACCCTTGTCGCGCGAAGTTGTGTGCTTCAGATGCTTGATTTCGAGACCTCAAAATCTAAATCGGTGGTCTCGAAATCAAATTCGTAGAAAATTACTTCTTTCTTAAAAACTCCATGTACGTTACTTCAGAGGGAGCCGTTCTCACAATTGTTTATACTATCAACAGCTCCCCATTACTCATTACCAAGTAATGTTTTATGCTAATAATTATTTTGAGTAATTACCAAACGTGTCCACTGCCTTTAATTACCGTGGAGTGAGTTCTTAATTGAATTCTAGCTTGCTATAGAGACTTAATGTTTTAGGTAAATTGGGTCTATACCTGTGAGAGTCTGTAGTCTGGCATGGAAAGTTTCAAGTTGGAAGCGAGCTTCTTGTACAGGATTATCAGAGCAGGACAGTCTCTCGATACAAGATGTCAGGATGGTCATTAGCTCCACTCTGGCCGTTAATCTAATCAATAATCAATAAAAAGTCAATAAGAAGTACTTATTTATATGGTTTTTAACACAGTCAACCTTGAACAAATGGACAGCAAGAATAATGGATTGGCAACCAAGGACAGGGAAAAGGAAAAGAGGTAGACGGAGAAGAAGATGGAGAAATGACATCAGGGCATATATGCAGGAACAACATGTACTAGAACTGCAAGAAACAGAAATGAATAGCATTTCCATGAGGAGGGCTACAAGATCTAAAATTAAGTGGTAGAGAGTTCCAGATGCTTAGCGCAGTTGAAGAAAAAGACCTGTCACCCCAGGAGTGACGAGACTTGGGTTCATTGAGAAGAAGCATTCCTTGACCTAGTAAGTAAACTAAGTAAACAAACAATAACAAACAAACAAACAAACAAACAAACAAAAAAACAAAAAAACAAACTAACAAATTTCAAAGACTGACCTGAGAAGAGCAAAGGCTTCCTTGTACCCCTGGCAGTCCCAGATGTTCCCTTCCAGACACATGGAATACAGCTCTCGCTGTTGCTTTCCCAGTGGGTGATGTGGTAGGTGGCCCGTCAAGATATTCAGGCTTTCCATCACTGGGTAGAACGCCTTGTGGTAATCGAACAGCTTCTTCAAGAGTTCCTGCAGTGTTTTCT